>NC_134404.1:49540038-49692538 GCF_038048845.1 Mixophyes fleayi
CACATTGCTGACTCAAGTGAACCTAGACCCATATATGCAGAAGGTTTTTATTGCATTGCATCTTTATGAGTTCGGAGCAACTGTTCCAGGGAAGATATATTATTTGCTAAACCTAGATATTGTATTTTAGAATCTCTGCTAAGTATACTTACAATAAACATTTATTACTGTAATTTCAAATAGAAAAGATTCAGTCCAAAGGAATTTATATGATGGATCACTAATTTTCTTACAGCCAAAGCTAACATCAATAAAACTATTTATAAGGTGTTTGAAAGCGCCAGAAGTGATTTGTACAATTAAATGATAACAAGTTTCGGTGGATTTAACCACTTGATGAGCTTTTCACTCTTACCTGGTCAGAGTTTTACTTTGTGATATGCCACAAATTAAATAGGGACTATTTCATTTCTTTTTCTACCCAGAAAAGTTTTATTTTTATATTGATTTTTATTTTACTTTTGGCTTTTTTTTAAAAGAAAATTGTAATAACTGTTTTTTTATTTTGCGAAAAATCAGGCAAAAGTAAGAATAAAATATAGTTTTCCGTAATTGTTCCCCTAGTAACTCTGATGTAAATATGTATTGCACAATTTAATAGACTAGTTCTCCTGAGTACAGCGATAGCAAAATAATGTAATTTATTCAAGATCTAAGGCCACAATCAAAAATGTCCATATAGTTTTAAACTTTTTTTCCCCCCAAATGGTGCCACATCCGCATAGAGGTACACATCATGTATGTGCAAAAATCTTTAGGGTGGTAGTAATGGTAGACAGGGCTGTGGGTGGACAGGCAATAGAAGTTGGAATGGAGAATTATTTGTGGGTTTGGGATAACTTTTTGGGGTACATTTTGCGTAACGCCCATTTAATATGTGTCCGTGGTGTTTTGCAGTATGGGTGGGCTGGGAATGGGCGTTAGGAGGGTGGCAGTGACTTGAAGCTTTTCAACTTTATTACTTTATTATACATCATGTTAAAATATTTTACATATTTTACATTTTGATAAATACTTTAGGCTATAGTAGCAATCTAATACATCTATAAAATAAGAAACATCTCTGTTATAATGTAATTAATAATATACTACTACTACTACTGCTATTAATAATAATAATAATAATAATAATAATAATAATAATAATAATAATATAGCTTATACCTAAATACTATATACTGATTTGCAAAATAGGAAGCTAAAATACCCCCTTTGTGTGTAGTTCTAATGATCAGCATATTAATTAGACTTAGCATCCGCTATGTACCAGTGTTCTTCGTTTTCACTATACACTTCTTCAGTGTTCATCTGCACAGTAAATAGATCCCCGGGATCCAGCTGCCCATTGCTATTATACTATACTAAAGTGCCATAGTACACCTCCTCCTTACCAGTTTACAGCTCCCCAATATTAGAATCCACCTCTCTACAGTCAGAATACAGCTCTGTCATTTCAATTCCCCTGCCCAGTTCCAGATTCCTCCTCCTCATTGACAATATACAGCTCCCAAATGCAAGAATCACCTTCCCATTGTCAGTATACAGCTCTGCAGTGTCAGAAAACTTCACTCCAATGTCAGTATACAGATCTGCAGTGTCAGAATACACCTCTCTATTGTAAATATATAGCTCTGCAGTGTCAGAATACACCTCTCCATTGTCAGTACACAGCTCTGCAGTGTCAGAATACACTCATCTATTGTCAGTATACAGCTCTGCAATGTCAGAATACACCTCTCCATTGTAAATATACAGCTCTGCAGTGTCAGAATACACATCTCCATTGTCAGTACACAGCTCTGCAGTGTCAGAATACACTCATCTATTGTCAGTATACAGCTCTGCAATGTCAGAATACACCTCTCCATTGTCAGTATACAGCTCTGTAGTGTCAGAATACACCTCTTCATTGTCAGTATACAGCTCTGCAGTGTCAGAATACACCTCTCCATTGTCAGTACACAGCTCTGCAGTGTCAGAATACACTCATCTATTGTCAGTATACAGCTCTGCAGTGTTAGAATACACCTCTCCATTGTAAATATACAGCTCTGCTGTGTCAATTACTCTCCCCATTGCCTATATAGTATTACAGTGCAGACTAACCACCATGTTGTAGTGTACAGTTCTACAGTGTCAGCCCGCCTCCCCATTTCCAGTGAACAGCTTTCCAGTGACAAAATACACCCTTCCATTGTCAGTATACAGCTCTGCAGTGTCAGAATACACCTCTCCATTGTCAGTATACAGCTTTGCAGTGTCAGAATATACCTCTCCATTGTCAGTATACAGCTCTGCAGTGTCAGAATACACCTCTTCATTGTCAGTACACAGCTCTGCAGTGTCAGAATACACCTCTCCATTGTAAATATACAGCTCTGCTGTGTCAATTACTCTCCCCATTGCCTATATAGTATTACAGTGCAGACTAACCACCATGTTGTAGTGTACAGTTCTACAGTGTCAGCCCGCCTCCCCATTTCCAGTGAACAGCTTTACAGTGACAAAATACACCCTTCCATTGTCAGTATACAGCTCTGCAGTGTCAGAATACACCTCTCCATTGTCAGTATACAGCTCTGCAGTGTCAGAATATACCTCTCCATTGTCAGTATACAGCTCTGCAGTGTCAGAATACACCTCTTCATTGTCAGTACACAGCTCTGCAGTGTCAGAATACACTCATCTATTGTCAGTATACAGCTCTGCAGTGTCAGAATACACCTCTCCATTGTAAATATACAGCTCTGCTGTGTCAATTACTCTCCCCATTGCCTATATAGTATTACAGTGCAGACTAACCACCATGTTGTAGTGTACAGTTCTACAGTGTCAGCCCGCCTCCCCATTTCCAGTGAACAGCTTTACAGTGACAAAATACACCCTTCCATTGTCAGTATACAGCTCTGCAGTGTCAAAATACACCTCTCCATTGCCAGTATACAGCTCTGCAGTGTCAGAATGCACCTCTTCATTGTCAGTATACAGCTCTGCAGTGTCAGAATACACCTCTCCATTGTCAGTATACAGCTCTGCAGTGTCAGAATACACCTCCCCATTGTCAGTATACAGCTCTGCAGTGTCAGAATACACCTCTCCATTGGAAATATACAGCTCTGCAGTGTCAGAATACACCTCTCCATTGTCAGTATACGGCTCTGCAGTGTCAGAATACACCTCTCCATTGTCAGTATACAGCTCTGCAATGTCAGAATACACCTCTCCATTGTAAATATACAGCTCTGCTGTGTCAGAATACACCTCTCCATTGTTAGTACACAGCTCTGCAGTGTCAGAATACACTCATCTATTGTCAGTATACAGCTCTGCAATGTCAGAATACACCTCTCCATTGTAAATATACAGCTCTGCTGTGTCAGAATACACCTCTCCATTGTCAGTACACAGCTCTGGAGTGTCAGAATACTCCTCTCCATTGTCAGTACACAGCTCTGCAGTGTCAGATTACACTCATCTATTGTCAGTATACAGCTCTGCAGTGTCAGAATACACCTCTCCATTGTTAGTACACAGCTCTGCAGTGTCAGAATACACTCATCTATTGTCAGTATACAGCTTTGCAATGTCAGAATACACCTCTCCATTGTAAATATACAGCTCTGCTGTGTCAGAATACACCTCTCCATTGTCAGTACACAGCTCTGGAGTGTCAGAATACTCCTCTCCATTGTCAGTACACAGCTCTGCAGTGTCAGATTACACTCATCTATTGTCAGTATACAGCTCTGCAGTGTCAGAATACACCTCTCCATTGTAAATATACAACTCTGCTGTGTCAATTACTCTCCCCATTGCCTATATAGTATTCCAGTGCAGACTAACCACCATGTTGTAGTGTACAGCTCTACAATGTCAGCCGTCTCCCCATTTCCAGTGAACAGCTTTCCAGTGACAAAATACACCCTTCCATTGTCAGTATACAGCTCTGCATTGTCAGAATACACCTCTCCATTGCCAGTATACAGCTCTGCAGTGTCAGAATACACCTCTCCATTGTCAGTACACAGCTCTGCAGTGTCAGAATACACCTCTCCATTGGAAATATATAGCTCTGCAGTGTCAGAATACACCTCTCCATTGTCAGTATACAGCTCTGCAGTGTCAGAATACACCTGTCCATTGTCAGTATACAGCTCTGCAGTGTCAGAATACACCTCTCCATTGGAAAAATACAGCTCTGCAGTGTCAGAATACACCTCTCCATTGTCAGTATGCAGCTCTGCAGTGTCAGAATATACCTCTCCATTGTCAGTATGCAGCTCTGCAATGTCAGAATAGAATAAACCTCTCCATTGTCAGTATGCAGCTCTACAGTGTCAGAATACACCTCTCCATTGTCAGTATGCAGCTTTGCAGTGTCAGAATACACCTCTCCATTGCCAGTATACAGCTCTGCAGTGTCAGAATACACCTTTCCATTGTCAGTATACAGCTCTGGAGTGTCAGAATACTCCTCTCCATTGTCAGTACACAGCTCTGCAGTGTCAGATTACACTCATCTATTGTCAGTATACAGCTCTGCAGTGTCAGAATACACCTCTCCATTGTAAATATACAACTCTGCTGTGTCAATTACTCTCCCCATTGCCTATATAGTATTCCAGTGCAGACTAACCACCATGTTGTAGTGTACAGCTCTACAATGTCAGCCGTCTCCCCATTTCCAGTGAACAGCTTTCCAGTGACAAAATACACCCTTCCATTGTCAGTATACAGCTCTGCATTGTCAGAATACACCTCTCCATTGCCAGTATACAGCTCTGCAGTGTCAGAATACACCTCTCCATTGTCAGTACACAGCTCTGCAGTGTCAGAATACACCTCTCCATTGGAAATATATAGCTCTGCAGTGTCAGAATACACCTCTCCATTGTCAGTATACAGCTCTGCAGTGTCAGAATACACCTGTCCATTGTCAGTATACAGCTCTGCAGTGTCAGAATACACCTCTCCATTGGAAAAATACAGCTCTGCAGTGTCAGAATACACCTCTCCATTGTCAGTATGCAGCTCTGCAGTGTCAGAATATACCTCTCCATTGTCAGTATGCAGCTCTGCAATGTCAGAATAGAATAAACCTCTCCATTGTCAGTATGCAGCTCTACAGTGTCAGAATACACCTCTCCATTGTCAGTATGCAGCTTTGCAGTGTCAGAATACACCTCTCCATTGCCAGTATACAGCTCTGCAGTGTCAGAATACACCTTTCCATTGTCAGTATACAGCTCTGCAGTGTCAGAATACACCTCTCCATTGGAAATATACAGCTCTGCAGTGTCAATTCTTCTCCCCATTACCAGTATACAGCTTTCCAGTGCCATAATATACCTCCTATGTTGCAGTAAATAGTTTCTAATTGCCCGTATATAAATCCCCATTGCCAGAACACATCCCTCCAATGCCTGTATACAGCACCTAATATCAGAATACAGGTCCTCACTGCCAATATACAAATACAATTATGTTCTATCTATAATTGATAGAATACAGTTCGCCAAAGTACAGTTACCCATTAATAGAATACAGATCACAATTTCCGATATACAGTAACCTTATATACAGAATAATGACAATTATATTGCCTTTCTGTGGAAAGTACTAATTACATTTCTAGAACACGACAACAGATATTTAGATAGTTCTTTTCTACAGAAGTGTGTAAAACATTTTCCGAATAATACAAGTCATTTCTTTACAAAAGAACAAAGATGCACTGTCCGGGGACTATTTTGAAGACCCAGGGGTTTTACAGTCCAGGAAAACTACAGCAAATATTTGCCTGTTTATTGTAAATGACAATTTACAGAAAACACATTCATAGTAAATCCATATCATTGTCTAGTGATTTCACTTTATTTCTTTGTACATTCAGGCATACAACACATGGCATTAAATGATATCAACATTATTGTCACCATTCTTCAATCTGTCTCTTCACACATGGTAATTGTAATTGTTTGGTGTTATTAGCTATTCTTGACAGCCATCTGCAGCTACTGACCAGATCTATTTACAGTGTTGTACACAGGCTGGTATTAGTACATGCAGCTGTGCAATGACAGACAAAGGCTCCATAGCAAACTTTAATGCAATGTGCCCTATGGGGCAGATTTAGAGTCAGGAGGAAATGCCGCCATCGGGTGTAAAATTTGCACCTGGAAAAAAACATTTAGTGCTGCAGGGGGATGTAAAATGCTTTAGAGTTGTGAGGGTGGTTTGGACTAACCCAACTTTAAAATTCAGTGTAAACATAGAGCTAGCCAGTATGTGCGTGCAGAATGCAGGCTCATGCGGTATTTGCCCTGCATGCAGAAATGATTGCATTTGCATCTCTCACAGTGCAACATGGTTTGCTTGGCTCCCAATTCTGCACAAAGGCTAACTTTGCACCCAACTATATAATGTTTATAGAAATATATGTTGACAGGATGGAAAATGCATATGCAATATCTGGTACAGCAAACGTACCAGATATTGGCCCTGCCTGAATTGCAGTAGACTCTCCCCTTAGACTTTCTCTTCTTTCTTAGAAGTCTATTTACTATTCTGCAGCTGTAATCATCATTACGTATACACAGGGCCTGATCAACCACTAGGCTGACCAGGCTGCAGCCTGGGGTGCTGGGTCCCGGGGGGCGCTGCCCTGTGGGTATTTTTTTTTTTTTAAAAAAATATATATATATATATTTTTTTTTTTTCTTCATTCATTTTTTTTTTCGGGGTGGGGGAGGGGTGGAGGGCTCGACAATCAAAAGCAATGGTGGTCAGTGGTTAGCAACACACAGCCAATCGCCAGGCTACCTGTTGCTGTGCAGCAGACAGGAAGTAGGACGTCTTCACTTCCTATCTGCTGATCTGAGGAGAGGAGCGACGCTGGCACAACTACAGGTAATTGAAGGGGGGAACTGCCCTGCATATCTATAGGGAGGGGGGGGAACTGCCCTGCATATCTATAGGGAGGGGGGGGGAACTGCCTTGCATATCTATAGGGAGGGGGGTGGAACTGCCCTGCATATCAATAGGGAGGGGGGGGGGAACTGCCCTGCATATCTATAGGGAGGGGGGGGGAACTGCCCTGCATATCTATAGGGAGGGGGGGGAACTGCCCTGCATATCTATAGGGAGGGGGGGAACTGCCCTGCATATCTATAGGGAGGGGGGGGGAACTACCCTGCATATCTATAGGGGGGGGGGGGAACTGCCCTGCATATCTATAGAGAGGGGGGGGAACTACCCTGCATATCTATAGGGAGGGGGGGGGACTACCCTGCATATCTATAGGGAGGGAGAGGGGGGACTGTCATGCATATATATAGGGAGGGAGAGGGGGACTGTCATACAAATCTATAGGGTGGGAGGGGGGGGCTGCCATGAAAATCTATAGGGAGGGAGAGAGGTTGATATGTATGAAGGAGGGCAGAGGAGGGGGGCTGATATATGTGACTGGGGGAGTTTTGATGTGACGGGGGGGGATAGCTAGCTAGCAGAGTGGAGGTAAGGAAAATAGCTGCAAGGGGGATGGATGCAGCATGGGAGGTAAAGAAAATGGCTGCAGCAGGGGTTAAGGAAAATGGCTGTGGGGGGGTTGTGGTTAAGGAAAACGGCTGCAGGGGTATTTAAAAAATACAGCAGCTTTGGGGGGCAGAATCTCATGATTGTGTGGTGGTCACATGGGTGGACTCAGCAATCACTAGAATACTAAATATTAGTGAGATGGGGCTGGTAGAGGTTTGTATTTGATTGACAACAAATATTCAGATATTGCTTATATATGCCTGTCCAATGGGGTACTTTTAGCTGGCCATAATGGAGTGTTTTGTTTTAACTAAAGGGCCTAATCATTCAGGGTTTGCATTATAATACATTTTTGCATTTTCAAAACAGGATGCCAACTTTCCAGAAGCCAGCGAGAGGATAACAAAGTTGCAAGAGAGAAGAGCAAGAACAGGTAAGAGACAATGGCACAATCTGTCTAAATTTGAATGCTGGAGAATACACCTGAACATTCATATTCAGGAGTGTTCCCATACACCTATATATTCGGAGGAGGGGGGGGGGGGGCGCTGCGGCCGTATTAGCCTAGGGCGGCCAGAACCCTTAATCAGGCCCTGCGTATACAACATCAGACTTGAAATCTCCTCCTCCACCCACTCTTCCGCCACTCCCCCTCTCGCCCTTCCTCCCCCCTCCACTCTCTCCCCCTCTCCCCCCAGCTACCAACTCCTTCTCTCCTTCCGCCCCACCTCGGGTGAGGAAGTCCACTCTCTCATTTCTTCTTCCCCCCCTTCTACCTGCCCCCAGGACCCCATCCCTTCTCACCTTCTTCGCTCCCTTTCTGCCTCCACCTGCTCCCACCTCGCTCACCTCTTTAATCTGTCCCTCTCCACCGGCATCTTCCCCTCCGCCTTTAAACATGCTCTCGTCTCACCCATTCTCAAGAAACCCAATCTTGACCCCACCTCACTCTCTAATTACAGCCCGATTTCCCTTCTCCCATTTGCCTCCAAAATACTCGAGAGACTTGTCTGCAACCGTCTCTCCACCTACCTCTCTGAACACTCCCTCCTTGACCCTCTCCAATCAGGCTTCCGCCCCCTCCATTCCACTGAAACTGCCCTGGCTCAAGTTACGAACGATCTCCTCTCGGCTAAAGCCATGGGCCACTACTCCCTCCTGATTCTCCTCGACCTCTCAGCGGCCTTTGACACCGTTGACCACCCCCTCCTGCTTCACACCCTTCAGTCCATTGGCCTCTCCGGTACCATCCTCTCCTGGTTCACCTCTTACCTTACCGACCGTTCCTTCTCTGTTTCCACCTCTGATTCTCTCTCCCCTTTTTCCTCCCTTCCAGTCGGGGTCCCTCAGGGCTCTGTCCTTGGACCCTTACTATTCTCACTATACACTTCTTCTCTGGGTGCACTCATCAGCTCCTTCGGCCTCAAGTACCACCTTTATGCTGATGACACTCAACTCTACCTTTCCTCTCCTGATCTCTCTCCCTCCCTTCTTTCCAGGGTATCCGCATGCCTCTCTGCCATCTCCTCCTGGATGTCCTCTAGATTTCTTCAACTCAATCTTGCTAAAACTGAACTCATTGTCTTTCCTCCCTCTCGTACCTCCTTCCCCTCTGACCTCTCCATCACTGTTGACAACTCATCTATCTCCCCTGTTCCCCAACTCCGCTGCCTAGGTGTCATCCTCGACTCCTCTCTCTCCTCTGCCCCTCACATTCACTCTCTCGCCAAATCCTGCCATTTCCAGCTTCGCAACATTGCCCGCATTCGGCCCTTCCTCTCCCAGGATGCCACCAAATCTCTCGTCCACTCTCTGATTATCTCCCGCTTGGACTACTGCAACCTTCTCCTTATCGGCCTCCCCCTCTCTCATCTCGCTCCCCTTAGATCTGTACTTAACGCCGCTGCTAGGCTTATTTTCCTCTCTCGCCGTTCCACCTCTGTATCCCCACTCTACCAAGCCCTTCACTGGTTCCCCTTCCCCTACAGAATCCTTTTCAAGCTCCTCACTCTGACTTACAAGGCCCTCGCCAACTCCACTGCTCCCTACATCTCTAACCTTATCTCTATTCACACTCCCTCCCGCTCACTGCGATCGTCCAATGATCGTCGCCTCTCTTTCCCTCTGATTACCTCCTCTCACGCACGTATCCAAGACTTCTCCCGTGCCGTTCCCCTCCATTGGAACGAGCTACCCCGCTCCATCAGAACTTCCCCTAATCTGTCCTCTTTCAAACGAACATTAAAAACCCACCTTTTCCTTAAAGCCTTTCAGTCTCATGCCTAAACTCCCACTGGTCGGCTACCTCTCTTTCTCATCCCTTCTTTCCTTCTCCTCCTTCCTCGACTCCGTCTCCGTTTCTCCCGTCTCTCCGTCTCATCCATGTGTCTGTCTGTCTTCCCCTCCCTTTAGATTGTTCGCTCCTTTGAGCAGGGCTCTCCTACCTTCTGTTTCCATCACTTTTAACTGCGCTCTCCAGCTACTCAGCTCACCTCCTCTCAGTCCCTCTGCCCTCTGTCTCCTCTCGCTTCTTTCCGCTCCCCTCAGTGACTCTCAACCTGTCATCCGTGCCCACCCTCTTGGGCCATAGTTACCTGCCTATACTCACTTTTCCCCTCCCTCCCTCTCTTTCATGCTGTGCCTGAGCCCCCAAAGTTATAGTGCTTACTGTTACTTGTACTGTGCTGTTTCACCTTGTACTGTGCCATTGTTTGTCCTTGTACGGCGCTACGGATACTTTGTGGCGCCCTATAAATAAAAATTAATAATAATAACACATAATGCGGTTCTGCCGCTATTCATTATGCCGGGGCTGCTCTTCAAGCCTCAGCAATTACTCCCCATATTCAAGAAAGTAATTTTACTCTTCACCAGCAGCCTAACGTTGCAAGTGAATAATGGAAGTGAAAGGCACATGCGTGGCTAACGTCCGCGCATGTGCTAGTGATCTGACCCGCGGGGGCCCAGCAAACCCTTGCGGCTTCACTGGACCCCAATGGAAGAGGTAAGATAACGGCATCCTGAGATGGTGCTAGTTTGCAGTGAAAAGCAACACTTTCTGCTGCTTGATAAATCACTATCATTGCAGGTTAATGTAGGAGAAATTCCTGAGACAGCAACAATTTTTTTTCCAGATTATTGGGCTACCGTAGTTTGTGGAGCCCTTAGGATCCCTGAGGACATCAGCAGGGGGCCTATTCTGGAGCAATGCACTGTCAACTTCGCCTCTTTCTGTGTCATAACGCTGCTTTCAGTTGTCAACTCAATCTCGTTACAAGGCCAAACATATACCTACTGGTACTGGGACATTGAATATCAGCGGCCAAAAGCTGCTCGAGGATAAAGCAAACAGTGGGCTCAGCACAGCGCTCGTTTGCTGCCCCAACAGTGCAGAGAAAGGTGGATTTAGTGCGAGACCACCTCTAATTTAGGTAAGAGGAGGCACTGAGATGTGGAATTACTTTTTAAAAAAAATAATGCTACAAAGTGGAATTAGCCTTTAATGGGAATTCTAAACAATGTAATGCATACTTGCCAACTCTCCCTGAATGTCAGGGAGACTCCCTGAAATAGGGGTGATCTCCGTCACTCCCTGAAGAGTCTGGCATTCTCCCTGATGCTGAGCCAGTACAAGACGTGGTTGGATTCGCCATCTGAGGCATGATGACACAGTTCAGATATTTTGTACTATGTCCATGTATTGATGCCCATGAAGGTGGCCATTTTCATGGAGACCAAGATTTAATCAAAGACTGACATGTAAGACAACATGACTTCAGTCTCTCGAGATTCATTAGCTGCTTTTCTTTAACGCATAGTTGCCTACGCTCCCGGAATGTTCGGGAGACTCCCGCATTTCTGGGAGACCTCTCGGGCTCCCGGGAGAGCAGGGCAATCTCCGGTTCTCGCCCCCGCAATAGATAAGTGGTGAGGGACGGGGTTTAATTACGCAAATTACGCGTCATCTTAGCCCGCGTAATGTGCCAATCGTTTAGGGAGCGGTGCTAAAATGATGTGATTCGTCAAGCCCCGCCCCCGCACGCCCACCTTCCCCGGGATCTCCCTGAAGCTAACGAGGAAAGGTTGGCAAGTATGATGTAATGCACTTTGCATTAAGTAATGAATAGGGTTTCCAAGTGTAGATAACAAATCACGTGTCTTAGATTTGTCTGCTAGCTAACATTACATGAGCTGCCATTGTATGTTGTGCTGAATTTGCAGGCTTTATTATTGTGGTGTTATTGCTTTTATTGAGGTTTACATCTGTGTGTGTTCTCTGAACTTCCTATAGCCCTCTGCATGTAGAGCTCTCAGAGTCGTTCCAGCTTCCAGCTACACCTTTACCAGCATGAAGTCAACATTACACTATAAAGCTTTGACACAGTTTAAAACTAGGATTGTCACAGGCATAGGAAAGGGTTTGTTACACTTATTGAGGGGGGAATAAACAAGGTTTGCAAGAGAGTTCTATCATAGACTAGCTGGAGGTTTTTCATAGATAATACACTGGTATCTGCTTTATAGAGAGAAGCACACATCAGTCCTTGACTTTGAGAGCCAATAAATGTTTTAAAGAAATAGTGAGTGGGTGGCGGGTGTGAAAATGTTTCGCAACTGCAAACAGCAACCCTGTTGTGAACTAAACAGCTGTGTTCCAGGCACAGGTGTACTAATACAACAGCACTTATTCATCCCTCTGTGCCGCGCTGGCCAGGTTTACTGAGACACAGCTGACCACATAATAGAAGAGACGCGGCAACTCTCCACTGCGCTGTGATCTGTGCATTAGAACATACAAACACAAAGCAACATTATTTACTGAAATGTTATGAGTAGCACAAGCGTAGTAGTTATATATATATACTGCAGTTAGCTTTCTTTTATGGAAAATTTGTAGCACAAAGACTGCCGAGGCGCCCGTGCATCTCCAAATGAATAAGATAAAGTGTTTTTTCTTACAACAGTAACAGCAGGACTATTCTGTAGCAAGGGCCATGGAAATAAGCAACTGCTCGAGTTATATAAATAAATGGATACAAATGCAATAGGTAAGACAGAGAGAAAAGCAATATATTTAGTAAATGTTGCAGGAGGTCATGTACAAGGCAACAAATACAATTTTTCTGGATATAGTCAACGCTTTTAAGGTTTATTTGAAGGTCAATCCCATAGGACATCTTCCATTCACTGTGGGTGACCCCTGAAGAAATTGAGCTGTTACCAAGAATGGCAGAAGAGCAGCGTAGACCACAGCAGGTAGTATGTACTCCCAAATAGCCCCGCCCCCGTGTCAGTGCACAGTATCAGGCCGACGACGTTATAACATGGCAATACGCTGATTCATCCATGCAAAGACGAGCCTTTTACAATAGATGTACTAGATTATTAAACTGCTAAGGCCTGACCATTTTTTACATTGCTCAAACTCTTGTACACAAATTGCCCTAAATTAGGGGAAAAGTAGTAAATTATATTATACCGTGATTTTACTGTCTAAATTTAACCCACATAGCAGCAAAATAACCTTTTTGAGGTTAAGAGAAAGATCTGAGATGGATAAACCAATGCAATATATCATTTTATCAATATATAATTTTTACCAGTATTGCATGTTTACCAATCAATTATACAAGGAACCAAAATAAAAAAAATGACATTCACTTTAAGAGTATTTTAATCTACAAAAAAAGGTTGTATTACTTTGGGTGTTGCACTAGCAGCAGGAGGGTTGTGATTAGAGTTGACTAAAGCGATGCAGGATTTCAGGATTCTTTGAATATCGAAGCTGTGAGTGGAGCGCCAAAATGTTTCTAAAATACAAATCAGAATTCAGAGATTCATATGGTGTTAGATAACCTCTGGACACCATTCACCATTCTGCATTTGTTATAATAAGTATCACTGATGTTAGCCATTTACCTGGGTTTAATAAAATCTGGGGGTATTATGCTGAAAAGGCTGCAAAGACCAAGTGAAAAAGAAAGTGAGGATACAGAGACAAGGGGGTTGGAAGAGGTACTTTGTCTGCTAACATCAATACAAGATATTTAGTGGACTAGTGATAGCACTAGCCATCAGCCTGTCACATTGCCATCATCCCCATCATCCACTTCCTCCGTTTTCTCATAACTTCATTGAAGTGTAATCAATGCCTATGTTTTTGTCTGTAGAATTATTCCACTCCTTTCAATAACCATTATTAGAGGGTCCACAAGGTTGTCCAAGCACAGACTAAACTTTAAACCACACTAATGATACTCTTGTCCTCTATCTTCATCTTTTTTGTCTCACCTAGTCCATTATGAAGAAAATAGAAACAAATTGCAAGAAATAGAGAAAAAAACATCATAAAGTCCCTCATTCATTAGCATTATACAGGGCTAAAATATTAAAATATGAGTCTCGTAGATTCCCCTCTGATTGGTTGGGATGGTCAGCCAATCAGAAATTTAGGAAATAGTTATTTGCTCACACTGATTCACAGCTAGGACACAATTGTTTATATTTTAACTGTTCCCAGTTATCAACATCTGGATAATAAGTAATTGCAGCATTGGCAGGGCTGCCAAACTGGGATTCTTGGCATGAATCGTGACTTTTATAGTTCTACTAGTTGGGGACAGGGGGAATAAATGTTAAAATTAGTATTGTATTAGTATAGACTGAAGCAATGTCCGGTTCTGGAGGCCATATCTCCTGACAGATATAAATACATTAGAGACTGTACAAAGAAGGGCAACTAAAATGGTGCATGGCCTACAGCACAAAACTTACCCAGAAAGACTAAAATAATTTAATATGTATAGTTTGAAGCACAGAAGGGAAAGGGGGGACCTGATAGAAACTTTCAAATATATCAATGGTTTTAAAAAGGTACAGGAGGGAAAGGTTCTTTAAAGGAAGAGAAGTATTAGAACACAAGGACATGTACTGAGACTGGAGGGAAGTAGGTTCAGAGGAAATATGATGAAAAACTACTTCACAGAAAGGGTAGTGGATAAGTGGAATAGTCTCCCATCAGAGGTGGTAGAGACTAATACAGTAGAACAATTTAAACATGCTTGGGATAGATATAAAGATATCCTTACAAAGAACTAAGGTTCAAATAGGGTTTGATGTTATCAAAGGTTATTATAAAATGGGCAGACAAGATGGGCCAAGCGGTTCTTATCTGCCATTAAACTCTATGTTTCTATATAACGGCATTGCTTAATAGTGATTTAATACAGGTTCTTGAAACGTGTATGCTCATGGTGCTTAGAGTTATATAGCAGGTGTAATAGGGTGGCACCTCATTCACTTAAACATTGTTGTTGTTTTTTTCAGGAAAGCACGAATATCTTCCTCTTTTTGCTAGAATACCCCACTTTCTAATTCATCTCATTTCTGCAACAGCTGTGCTAAGGGGCTGCTATTTTAGTTTTACTTGTGTGCACTGTCTTTTTATCCTTTGGCTTTTCTTCCTGCTCTGATAAATAACAAACCACAGCTGGTGCAGCTATATTTTGTTTTTCCGTAGCTCTGTTCTGCTGCAGACTGTCGTTCAATAGGTAGAACAATGGTAGATCTGGGAGTCTCTCATTAAATAAAGCAAGAAGAAATGAATAGTGAGGATGGAACTTAAAACTTATCTCTTTGCCATACTGAACACAAAATAAAGGATTCATTGTTCCAGTATGTCCCTATTGTTGTCCCGAAGCAATCTAACAATTTAATGTACATAACATTAACATAAGGAGAAAATCACGAAAAGACTAATGTATTTCACAAATAGTAGGTGATTTATGATGAAAACTGTTCCAGCTTGGCATTGTACCATGATCAGCATGGAGTCTGCATCATGGAAAAATATGGTCTGTAATGAAGAAGAGAATCTGTGAGTGTGCTAGTAAAGTTTGTGTCCTATATGCTGGCCGGTTCTTCCACATTATTCTCAGAGACAAATTATAGTTTCATTTATTTAATGTCGCTTTAAGTCAGTGATGGGCAACGGGGTGCAGTACGTTATATCGATAATGATAATTTAGACAATCGGTATAGCGACAAAATAGAGCCGATTGCAATAATCTAGATATATCATCATCATCATCTATTTATATAGCACCAGCAAATTCCGTAGCACTTTACAATTGGGAACAAACATTGATAAGACAATACTGGGTAATACATACAGACAGAGAGGTAAGAGAACCCTGCTCGCAAGCTTACAATCTATAGGACAATGGGAGTTTGAAACACAAGGGAATGTGCTACATCATATTGCACACTGGACCAGCTAGAACGCAAAGGTAAAAGTACTGAGTGGGCTGTGTGTGTACCAATGTTGGTCAGAGGGTTGTTGTCTTGTGTTAGCTGTGTAGAGGGTGGTAATAGGGGAGATTAAGATGCTGGTTGAGGAATATAATAAGCTTGTCTGAAGAGACGGGTTTTCAGAGAACGCTTGAAGGTTTGGAAACTAGAGGAAAGTCTTACTGTGCGAGGGAGGGAATTCCACAAAGTGGGTGCAGCCTGAAAAAAGTCCTGTAACCGAGAATGGGAGGATGTGATGAGAGTGGAAGAGAGACGCAGATCTTGTGCAGAACGGAGGTGTCGAGTAGGGAGATATTTTGAGACAAGTGAGGAGATGCAGACTCACTATAAATAAGACAGATCACATGAGGGACACATCTGCTCCAGGGCACCTATACATTCCGAAAGCATCAAATGCCGGGAGTTGGAATTGACGTCACTTACAATGGAGACAGTGAGATTTGCTGCTTTAACGTGGCAATGTCAGGAGCGTAACCCGAACCCTAACCTTACTCCTAACCCTAATACTAACACTTAGGGCTAGATTTACTAAGCTGCGGGTTTGAAAAAGTGGGGATGTTGCCTATAGCAACCAATCAGATTCTAGCTGTCATTTTGAAGAAGGTACTAAATAAATGAAAGCTAGAATCTGATTGGTTGCTATAGGCAACATCCCCACTTTTTCAAACCCGCAGCTTGGTAAATCTAGCCCTTAGAATACTTTATCCATTGCAGCTTTAAAACTGGAAATGTACCTTTCTGCATTGTACGTGACCTCAATTCCAAGTGCCAGCATTTGTTGCGTTCGGAATGTATAGGAGCCGTGGAGCAGACGTGTCACACATGTGATCTGTCCTATTTATAGTAAGTCAGCATTTCCTCTATATCGTGACTATTGGATTCAGCTTTATTTTGTCGTTATACCGATTGTCAGAATTATGAGCTTAGGTATAATGATTACCACACTGGTAACCTGATACACTTCAGTGGCCGCATGGGTAAACCTTCAAAAGAGCCGAACGTTACCCTTAATCTCAGTAATGAGTTAAAACAATACATCTAATCGAAGAAATAGACACCTATCTGTAATAAAGTATCAGCAGGCATAAAGTAGGAGGGAGCTGGGGGCCGCAGATGAAGCCTCAGAGGACTGAATGCGGCCCAAGAGCAGCCTGTTGTCTGTCGCTGCTTTAAGGGATGCAGCCTTTTGGCACAGTGGTAAGCATTGCTGCCTCACAGCACTGGGGTCATGGGTTAAACTCCAACCAAGACTCTACCTGTGTAGGGTAAGTTATAAGCTCCACTGGGGCAGGGATGGGTGCTAATAATTAAATATTCTTAGTAAAGCACTGAAAGAAATATAGCTGCTATACAAAGAAAAAATATGTAAATACAGTTTGTAGCTAAAATTCAAATATTGTTGGGGCTCCCATTAATTAATCTACTTGGGAAAGGTTAAGAGGAAAATGTATCATGCTGTGGGTTTGAAAAATTGGAGATGTTGCCTATAGCAACCAATCAGATTCTAGCTGTCATTTTGTAGAATGTACTAAATGATAGTTAAAATCTGATTGGTTGCTATAGGCAACATCTCTATTTTTTCAAACCCACAGCTTGAAAAATTTACCCCAAAGGCTTGTTAAATAGTCCTATGTTTCCATACTACCACTATTATGAGGCAACCTGGCACACTGTATGGGCACTGTCTGTTCACATTACCAAAGGTTCTGCTCTCTTACACAGAACCTGTCGGCTTTGGATAAAAGTACTTTTTATATAGTGCCTTGTTCCCTCACATCCAGAGATACATGCTTGATTGAATGGAGATCTAGTGACTGGGGGAGGTCACTGCAGTAAACTGAATTCATTGTCATGTCTATGGAACCATTCCAAGACTTGTCTAACATTGTGGCATGGGGAATAATCTTGCTGAAAAAGCCTCTTCACAGATAGGTATACTGCTGACAAGAAGGCATATGCTTGTTCAGCAATAATGCTCCGGACAAACATTGCATTTGAATGTTCAGACATTACATTACGTTGCATTAGAATGTTCAGACATTACATTACATTGCATTAGAATGTTCAGATATTACATTACATTGCATTTGAATGTTCAGACATTACAGTACTTGAGCTGGGTACACACTAATGCAATCTACTCCATTTTTGTAATGATTTTACCAATGACTGAAAGTCCCACCATGCTGATTCCTGTGTACACACCAACACGATTTACCTTCAGATCTGTGCACTTCATATCTCATAACCATCCGCTGAATAGATCGCGACTCTGAACACTCTACGGATATCTGCCTACACTGATGGTCATGGGGCGTACACACATGCGGCAGGAGCCATGCACCGGGGCCCATGGAGATAATTGGGCCCGCTGCATGGCAGATCCAGAGGGTCCGGGCCCCGGTTTCCTCCTCCCTGTCTCCCTGCACCGGGGCCCACAGCTCACTAGTTCTGCCTCTATCTGCACTAATCCTATTTTCACTGCCTTTCTTTCCCTAAATATTATATTCCCACAAACGTGTACACAGCTATTTCCCCTTTTTACTTTGTATGGATGGTGTACTGAAGGATATTCAAGGGCAGGGTCAAAATGTAAGTGCTAAGTGTTGAGTACCATCCAGATAATTCAAAGTACGGGACTTACAAAATGCTGTCTTTAGCAACATTAATCGAATTTAAAACAGTCTGGCACAAAATACTGAACCAAGCTCTTGAAAGAAGTACTTTTTGTTTTAATACATATTCATCTTCTAATTCTATTTAATCTTTTCCTTTCTCCTTGTTCGAGTTGGGTGTTAGATACAGATGCTATCTATTGTGTGGTTTTTTACAAAAACATAATGCTTTTGCCCTCATGAGGTCGCACCTCAAGGAGGCACATGATCCATTTAAATCAGGCTGTTCTGAGGACAAATGGAACAATTGTTATCAAATTGTCATTAGGTAACTGTGAACTTGTTCTCATTGTGACATGAACAATTATATTTTTGCTGCAAACAAAAAAAATCTGCAATGTTGCTTCACTGCAGGTTTCCCTGCCACCATTCCAAAGGCGCTCCACGGCCACGTCGCGCTGAATTCAATTGGCCACTAAGGGCTAGATTTACTAAACTGCGGGTTTGAAAAAGTGGAGATGTTGCCTATGGCAAACAATCAGATTCTAGCTTTCATTTATTTAGTACATTCTACAAAATGACAGCTAGAATCTGATTGGTTCCTATAGGCAACATCTCCACCTTTTCAAACCCACAGTTTAGTATATATACCCCTAAGACTTCTGAAAGGATCCTTTATGGGAAATATTTTTATTTCTGATAAGCTTGGGAAGACCTTCTACTCAATGACAGGACAGTACTCATGGTGACAGAATTACCTTGGACATAGGTATCTATGCCAGCTGCAATGTTAGGATACTGTTGTGATGATCTTGATGTGAAGAATGTGTTGCAGAAAATGTTTGTGCATCAGTCATTCATGTCTACCATGTCTAAGACAGAAAACAAAGACCTTACAGTCGCCAAAACTTATAGCCTGCCCCAGAATGCTCTGCAGCATCACTACTCTGTCCCCAGCCCCCAATGAGCGCAACTTTTCCTTTTAACTATAAGACAGAAGGACCCCAAGCAGTTTGTAGGAAAGAACTACGCACTGATCTAATCCTCTACAACTGATAAATCAGGGATTGGTCAATTGGGGAAATAGCTGTTTCCTTCATTGGCTGAAACAATGACCAATGAAGTGCCAGCAGCTAGGCTGAGTTGTCTTTAACTATAGAAGCTAGTAGTGAGGTCTACTAAAAATATAGATCAAAATAAAGGGCCTGATTCATTAAGGATCTTAAATGAAGAGGATTCTCATTTCAGTCTCCTGGACAAAACCATGTTACATTGCAAGGGGTGCAAATGTGTGTTCTGTTTTGCATATAAGTTAAATATTTTTTTCATGTAGCACACAAATACTTGATAGCTTATTTGTACACTGAAATTTAAAGTTGATATTTGTGTGCTACATGAAAAAACAGTCAGTATTTTACTTATATGCAAAACAGAACACACATTTGCACCCCTTGCAATGTAACATGGTTTTGTCCAGGAGACTGAAATGAGAATCCTCTTCATTTAAGAACCTTAATGAATCAGGCCCAAAAGCTTTACTGTGGGTGTGCTACACTTTTACATATATAATTCTGAATGTTATCAGTATCAATCATGCGACCGTATGGTTAGTGATTCTTTACAACAAGACATATGGGGAAGGGATCAGGATACAGTATGGAGAGTAAGAAGATTTGTGTGGGACAGTTTTGAATGTAATCGTGTATGCTGTTTGTGTGACAAGATGGAAAGTTGAGAAAAGTTTGAAGAAATGTGACGTTCACACATTTTTTTCAGTCACTTAAGAGGTTAAACAGAACACAGTATTTCTCTAGTTGGACAAGAAACATATCAGGATGTGAGTGTCTTCGTCTTCCACAGACTTTTTCAAAGGCGACTGTTATTTCTGTAAAGATATTCCATTTGTGGACATTAAAGTTGAGGCTGAACAGAGGAACGGTTGCAGAATGTGGAACTGTTTTGTTTGAAGGCGAAGAAAACGTAGATCTGTGTCATGGTTTTATAATATTATATAACAGCTGGTCCGGTATGTAAAAAAAAAAACGTTTTATTTTAGACGTACGCAGTTAGTGGCGAAATCGAATCATGGAAACCGGCAAAGTTTGTACATGTCAGGTTGAAGTCTAACAGGAACAAACAGACTGAGAGGGAGACATGGTCTGACCATATGCAGACGTAACCGAAAGGAATCTGTGCAAATCTGGTCCTGTGTTATCAGACGTCTAAGTGTGAGCACATATAGTGTACATGTACTGAAAACATAGTCTAGAGCTAATATTATACATAAAGGGCCCATTTAGAATCAGGAGTAAATCCTGTTAGAAGGTGGCATCACAATGTTGCACGGGGGGGGGGGACAATAAAAGTGTGAAAACAGATTTTGGGGTAAATGTATCAAACCTTTTAAAAAGTAAAAATAAAGGTGTAGCCCAAGCAGACCAACATGTGGTTTTCCAGTTGTTGTGAAACTACAAGTCCCAGCATGCTTTGCCACTAGATAACCAGCCGATAGCTTACAGTGCATGCTGGAAGCTAAAGTTTTACAACACCTGGGGCTAAATTTACTTAGCGGCGGCTCCGACAAACCACCGACTCTCAACGCTTTGCCGTCATTTTTTTAATAAGCCAGTTTTATTAAAGACAAAACCATATGGGCTTTATGGCAAAAAAATAAAAAAACAATGATAAAATGTACGTAAAGTTATTTCACGTGAGAGTGGCATCGAACTAAAACATGGAAATTGGTTTGGTCATTAAGGGGGAATAATCATCCTATCCTGATTAATACTTTATTATTGTAACCTGATGAAACAAACAAATTCACAATAAGATATTTTGTGCAGTGCATCTCTTCAAAGCTGATTTTATTCAAGCCTATCTGTAAGCAGAAATGCTCTCCATATAGAAGCACAGTCATTTAGGAAACAGTCACTTGTAGGGTCAGTTTGTGACTGAAACTAGGTATAAGTGTCTCTGTTATTCCTATGAGCTAGCTATCCCTTCTGGTTTTGCTGTAAATCTTTCTGTATTACTTAGGGTATCTGGATGACCTTTGCTCATGTGTCTCGGCATGAGGCAGCTATGATATAAAGATGATATCCAAAGCTATTGAGACACGTCAGTGCTATCCCCAGGGTGTTCATATTGCAAAGAATCTGGGGCCCACTACACCATGTGCCATGTGACTGTGGTTGCCATGGTAGTCCAGAATCATAAATCATTAATAGCAGCCTGAAGAAAGAAACAAGGGAAAATAGTAAATACTAACATTCTTCTTATAGCCTGCCACTGTGAAATGTGTTGAAAAATCTGGGATTGCTGATTTAATATCAATAGCAAGGCAGGTAGAGCAAATTTATTTATCTGTATTACACAGAAAACTACAGTGCTGGTTAATCTGCTTTGTGTCATGACAGAGTACTATTTAAAGCACACTTTAACCTTCACAATGCCATGTGAGTATGACTGTCCAGTAATGTGTAACTAGCTGGTGGCAAAGAAGCAAGCTAGGGGGATTCCATTAGAGGAGTGGAGAACAAATAATTCTATTGTGTATTTAGACAGGAAATAAGGAATCTGTTGAACATATAGTAACATTAAACTATGGTGTACAGGAGTATTCACTAAGCACCCTGGAGTGGTGAACAAACATTGGTGAGGAATCTCAGCCAGGCTTTTGTTATAGGATTTTCTTATCTTAATTCATGGGAACACATTGCAGAAGGAGCTTCTATAGGTATATAAGACAGCTGTGGCTAAGTTGTCATGGACACAGGTTTTCCAAATATCTTTCTTTTACTCACTGGGGCTTTCCACAGCATGAGGCTGATGATAGTCACTTGCCTAACCGCTCAGCCGCTCCTGGCAACTGAAACCGCTCGGTAAGTAGTGGGTGTGGGAACATATCTAACCTAATTCCTGTACTCTTGGGATTAGGGGATGGAGAACCTTACACTTATCTTTAAAATATCTGATTACTTTGTGTACAAGGTCTATAATAAAGATGGTTAGAATACATTTAATTTCACACTTTGAATAAATTGTGTTAATATTGGGAGCCTATGTGTATTTCTTTCTCTCTTTAGTACATCCTCCCTTCTTGTTGCTTTAATATGGATTAGGACATAAAATAACAGAGGAACTTTCATAAAAGATTCAGTAACAGATGTACAAATGGATTTTAGATGCAAGGACAGTTGTAATGAAAGCAAGATCCCAGCATATCAATGTGCCCATTAAACTTAGTGTTGATTAAGAATTGTGCGGAGTGGATAGATGAGGACAGCTAAGTATGTCACCTAAGAGTTACACCAAGAACGATGACAGCCAAATACACAGGGCAAAGAGAGCATATATTAGAATAAAGAACTGCAGGATATTGGAATACAGGGATTTTTCATTCATCATACACAACAAATTTACTTTTATTCAATTCCTCATGGTCCTTATTCGTCTGCTAATCCCAGGAAAATAAACTGAATACAAATTCCAGATGCACTTTGCAGATAACAGGCTTCACCTATGGAGTCATTTTTTAAGCATAATATGGTCACTGTGGAGAAGATGGTTTGCAGCCACCATGCACCTTCGTTGCGCAAGTGCATTCAGCCTTCCCCCTGGGAGCGCAGGTTTACGGAGCGAGATGCCCACATTTGCGGAGGAGTAGAAGCTTTCAAAGGCAGAGAGGAGATCAACAGAGGGAAGTACGGAGTCGGCGCTCAGGCGCACCTCATTTTGCAGAGCAGCACAGACACAAATTTTTGTTTTGCGCTGTGTCATTAAAATGAGATAAAGGTGGAGAAAGGATGCATTTCCAGCAGTGGTCACTGCTATGCAGAGAGGCACATGGTCATTTTCACTATACACAATTATATGAAATCTGCATCAGCTCTTAGTTGGCAGATATCAGGTCTTGCCCTATACTTTTATGTGTTTTGTGAATACAAGCGATTTAATTAGAAAGATAACACACACACAAAATTGCCACCTTTAGTAAATAAAGTCCACATGTCCCTACAATCTCATAATTAATATAATCCATCGAATCATGCTAAAAAAAATAATTTTAGGAGAAAATAGAAATGTTTTGTTTAATAACAAGGGTTTTAATGCAGGTGTATGAAGTTGAGCATTGATGTGAGGTTTACACTTGTACACAGCGTGCTTTTTACGATTATTCTGCCTCTGTTCATTGAGTGCAAATTAGGCAGATACTAGAGAAATCCGGCTGTAATAACTTTATTAACAGAATTCAATAACTTTTTTTATACACAACATTACATGTAGAAATTTTAACAACAGAGTATAATGTATAAATAAAGATATTATCCATCACTATCTTAAACTAACTAAAGAATTTCTTTGTACACAATATATGTATAAGTTCTTCCATCGAAGTTACATTGCTGGGCATGGTCCCCATAAGACACGCTGCTGATATATGTGGCTGCAAATAACTGTCACAGTTTCCAGACCACTCAGCAGGTCAAATGTTGCAGGTCACCCGACATAGCTGCAAATAACTGCCACAGTTTCCAGACCACCCAGCAGGTCACATGTTCCAAGTCACCCAGCAACACTGCAAATAACTGTCACAGTTTCCAGACCACCCAGCAGATCACATGTTTCAGGTCACCCGGCAGGTGCACAGGGAGAGTTCACTAACTGTCACAGCTTCCAGAGAAACTAGCAGGTGCACAGGTGAATTGCCAACTGTCACATTTTCCAGAGGAAAAATGGTAATGCATTGACGGATGGATGTTTTGCAAAATTACAGTTAAATTATGCAACCGATTACAACAGAAATATTTTCTGCAAATCTACAAACCAAGACCTTTCATTGGGTATATGATGTGCCCTAATCAGACAACAGCATCATAGAAATAAGTCGCTCATAAAAGTTGCACTTATGCCATTAATATATAGATACAATTACTATCTGTTACCACAAAGCAATAAATGCTGGTGCAACAAGGCAAGTTGTACAATCCACAGTCTATGATGTCACAGAACATAACAGCAGTATATAGAACTACAAGCAGCATATAAGGTATAATAGAAAGGCATATGATAACTAGACCTCCCAAGGCAATTAAGCATAGCTGCAGTCACCTTCTGCACAGTTAATAGTTACCTCTATGCACTTTTATACATTTCAACTTTGTTTGTTATTTTTATTATTATTTTATTTATAAACCACCAACATTTTATGCAGAGCTGTACATTAAGCATGTTACTAACAAACTGCATGCAATAACATTAAAACGCAAGATAAAGGTGCCCAAACAATCTTAACATTTAAGAAAACAGACAGCACAAGGTGGTTGGATGCTGGTGTTGAACAGTTCCACAGATTCAACAGAGATGGCAATACAGGACTAGGGAAATAAAATAATTAATCACAGAGACACACCGTTAAATTCTGCAGCTCTCGTTTTAACTTGACTGTGAACATTAGTGAATTTAGTATGTTTCTACTGCTAAAAATGGCATTTTGGGAGCCACTACCATGCATTGGCTGGAAAGCTGCAAACCTAAAACAGCAAGAGGCTGGTAAACGAGAAAAAATGTCCAATTTTAATATGTATAATTCAGGAAAGAATAGTATTTCTGGGCATAGAGTACTGTAATGCTCTCTATCGGTTTTTCCAATGTTTTAAGGCAGTTTGGCTGTTTTGCCACAATCTGGGACTTGTTTAGCTTTACTAACCACAGAGAGCTGCAATTATAAATTGTGAATCCTTTTGTTGGTGTATCCATTTAAAGATCATAATAGACATCATAACACATTAAGCTACATAAAGGAATTAAATGTTTAGATGTGCAGAGAATTTCTTTCACCGGGAAGGACACAGAATGAGGGTGAGTAAGGTACAGAGTTTAGTTCTGACATTTGTCAGTGACTTACGGTGATGGAGACGCATAGTCTGTGACCAAATCATAATTCACAGCAAACATTGGTAAAGGGCCCAAGTTAGAAAATATGTTTTGTTTTATTGTAAAGTGATCTTTTAAAAGCTGTTGTCAAACATAAAAAATATAGAATCACTAGGCTTTAGTACAGCATAATACAGATTTTCATGCCCGGACTAAATGAAAGTTGTATCAACCGCACATTTCACATAATTCCAAGCATTCAAACCCAATTCCATCTCCTTTCCAATAACAATATTAAGGATGGACCACAGCAGTCGTTACTATTTTTGGAGAGCAATGCGGTGAGCGGGATCTAGTGCGTCCTCGTCACTATTGGGGCAGTTAAATAGCACCAAATGTTCCACGTTTATATACGTTCTTGAACTATCCTAAAGCTGCATTTGTGATATACTAATGTTGAGCAAGGATCAGCCTCATGTGATTGAAGCTAAACATGGATGCTAGGGATAAAGGGATAAGCTTAAAACCTTTTGAATAGTATATGTCCTAAAACATTTTTTGTTGCCTTGTACAATTAATTAATTAAGTTTTTTTGCACAGAGTGCATGTCAGAGAAGGCTTTCTGCAACCCACGTAAACCAATTAACCTGTGTGTGTGGCTGCATGCAGTTTCCTGTCTTATCTATTCACATCATGTACCTGGAAAAATTGAGCTTCAAGTGTATATCCTGTATAACAGATCTGTACTCAGCCACTTAAATTGTTTATTAACCAGTGCACGGGTGGTGGTGTGGACAGGACATTGCTCCTTTGCAGAACAGGCGCTTTCCGGCATTAATAACGGGTGAATCGGTTTTAAGATACATTACCACCCCTTTTCTCTCATCGGGTGCTTTTAGTTAAGGTATTGTGGCTCAAACCAACTTGAAATAAAGAACAGGGGCTACTAGGCATCCACCCTCTTAATTTGGCTGCTGGTGGTTTCCAGCAATTAATTTGCATATTCTTTATATGAATCATTTATAAGTTGTAATATAGATTCTAAAAACAATACAAATGAAGCGTTTTCTGCACCGAATCACCCCTATGACTACTAGGTACAGTATGATTCAATATATTTTCTATAAAATGTGTCAATGCGTACTTCACGTTTATCAGTGGTTACTGATCATGACTTCATCGCAGGGAACCAAGCTCTGGTTCAGATGTTCCTGCAGTCCCACGTGATACACATGCAGATGGTCAGCAAGAGACATCTATGCCAAAACAGACATGAAGGAGAATTCTGATGAGACCATCTTTAGAAAACTGTGACACAAATTATTTCAAATTTTCTATATTTAACCAATTTTTCCATAAGAAAGACTTAACATCAAACACACTGAATAGCAAATAAATAAGAACCAACTGCAGCAAATAAGTAATATTTGTGCAGTTAACATAATTTGGAAACAAACATGTTGGATGTTTAAGATCTTCATCTGAGATAGTTTTTACTTCACAATTTTGGTTTTGTTTATTTTTTTTAAACATACGCCAAGCTCCAGCACATGCTCTGTGGGCTTTCGGAACAATAAGTCACTCTTATTGCATTGGATAGCTTCCGGCGTAGCAGCTGAGTATTGTAGTGATAAACTGTGATTGTTGTGGTGATAAATTAAGTATTAAAGTGAAAGTTTAACATATAGGCCCCTAAGGGGGAGATTCAATTGTCTGTCATGTGGCGTGCTGACATCCCCGCCATGTCCGGCTGCGCACATTGCCGGCAATTACGGTAGAAGTCTCCGCTCATTTTTTTGTGCGCCTTTATGGAGTGCGAGAAAAAATTAGCAGAGATTCCTGTCATAACATCGGCGCAAGGTATCTCCGTTAAGACACCTAACGCCAAATTGAAGCTCTCTCTAAGGGGCATATTCAATTAGCTTTCCAGTTCGCGGTAACGCGCGTTACCTAGAAACCTGCGCAGTATTGCCGGTAATACGGTACCGCAATAACGCGGATTTTCATACGCAATCCTATGGTCTGCAAACGAAAATCCACGTTTCTGCGGTACTGTGGATTGACTTCGCGGCCCGTTCCTGCGCGATCCCGCAAACCGGAAAGCTAATTGAATATGCCCCTAAGAGTCTTATATTACCTACATGTCGATGTATCTCCTCCCACTTCAAGGCCTTTTCAAGCTTACATTTAGCCCAAAAAGACTGTGATTGGCTCCTGATTTCTGTTAAGCGTGGCGGTACTGTAAACTGAAGCAGGTCACCACTGATGTCCCTGAATGACAAGGCCATGCCCACACTCATGTATGCTGACAGAGAACCATGACGCGCTAAGTGCTCTGACTGACAGCAATGTCCCAAAAACCTAAGAGCTGTTAATGACAGACCTAGCTTGTCCTGTTAGATCGCGTTTCTGCAAACTGCAGCCTGAAAGCACAGGGCTGTTAACATATATGGAGAGTGATGTTCTTCTTCTTCTTCTTCTTCTTCTTCTCCTTCTTCTCCTTCTTCTCCTTCTTCTTCTCAGTCTCCTTCTTCTCCTTCTCCTCATCCTCCTTCTCTTCCTCTATTTGTTATATCACCAGCATACACCATGGTGCTGTAAAGTTCAGTACGGAACATTTCTTAAAGCTGGAACAAGTAATACTAACAGAATTCCTTTGATAGGAAGCTCAGTTTATTGTGCCTTTACTTGAAATTATGTGCAATGAAAAGTAAGGCACTTCTGAACAAAATGGAGAGTTAACAAAAGCCATATAGGTGAAAAAAAATGCATTACCAATTCTAAATAATACTGTTTTTCTTCTAATCTTCGGTGTTTATAAATGTACCCCAGTGTTCAAAGCATCAATCCCACACAGTACATTTTTTTTTTAAATAGCAAGTTAAGTACTTTTTAATCATGCATCCGATTTTTCCTATCTAGCCTCCTACAAATCATTATCTTCTTTTTAAAAGCTCTCTGGTTGGCAAACAGAAATGTCCGACAGACACAGATATGGTCAGTCCTCTACAAAGACACAGACTCACAGCTCTCAGCATTTATGTGATAGCATAGAGGGGGGAGAGGGAAGATTTCACAGTGCAGATTGAGCTCAGAGGGGTGCTCCAAACCCTCTCTGCTTACTTCATCATGTGCCATGTGACTGTGGTTGCCATGGTGGTCCAAAATCTTAAAAATCACATTTCAACATTCTTCTAAAAGAACAGTGATGAAAAACACATGATTTTCATTGAACTGCTGAAAAAAATTATATGTATCTGTGATATAGATATTATAGTAAGGAAGATATATGGAAACCCAAAGAAGACACTGTCTATCTCATAAGACTTTAGTAAATGTATTGTTCCCAAGGTTTTCAAAAATGGCAATTGTTAGAACAATATCAATCCCCATAAACAGATCCCCATTCCATGGACGGAGAATAGGCTATGCACTGTCCTAACAATGATATCAATACTTGCTTGATGCATATAACTGTGTAGCTACACAGACAAACATCTGGAAAATCCTTTTCCCATATGAGACGTTATCACATCAAAAATACTGTACAAGGTTTATTAGGTTTCTAGAGTTCGACAACAAGTTTCATAGAAACCATAGAAACATTATTCATGAACAGAGTTACTGTAACCATATTACCTGTGAGTTTTGACCACAGAGCAGGGAGGAATAAGTTCCTGTAATGCTTTAGGTCAGGGAACAGGGGTAAATTACCCCAAATGGGGTAAAAATGAAATTCCTGGGGGTAATGCTGCCGATTCACATGCTGCCAGTTGCATTGTAGACCCCTTTAAATGTGAAATTGCTGTTGTACCAGAAGAGACTCAAGGGTTGACAGAGGCACTTCTTGAGCTTCGATGCAATAATGAAGCACGTATTACATTTGAAAACAAAGCAGATCTATCATATTTTTGGATGTCAACAGCTGTAAAGTCATCAAAACTGCACATGAGTAGGCAGTCAAAAAGTTGCTGCCTTTTACAACAACCTACCTTTGCAAACAAGGATTTTCCACTCTAATGAACATAAAAACAAAGCAGAGAAATCGATTGGACGCTGAAGACTGTTTTCAAATTGCTTTGACATCAAAATGCCCCAATATTGATGCTCTCGTATCAAAAATGAAGTAACATCATTTCTCCAAAACCTGAAGTTTTGAAGTTGAAGCTTTCAAAGAAATTTTGAATAGATTCAATAAAATTTTGAATTCCAATAATTAATAATATATGATTTCCTTCCTTTCAAATCAAGGGGGTAACGTCGGGGTATCTAAATATATTTTGGGGTAAACGCTAAAAAAGTTCCCTGACCCCTGCTTTAGACTGTCCATCTAGAAGCTCAGCATCCCTAGCCTCACTGGGCCTGGATACACTGTGCTGCGGTAACCTCATAGCTTAAACCTCAGCACTTTGCTTGAGACGCTTAATTGTCTGTGACCCAGCAATAATAAAGTTTGAAAGTGAAGAATTGAAATTCGAGAAACAGCCTATGAACAGAATAACAGAATAAGTGCACAATGGTGAAAGAATCCAGATGTAAGATGTACATGAGACAAGTTTTTGCTCACTTTAGGGGCAAACACAAAATTTTAACAGGGGGTATTTTACCACCATAGCACTAGCATTATAGTTAAAAGCAGTCCTGCATTTTGGACTGATGTGAATATCAAATATTCTCTTTAATGGTGATCTACTTGTACTAGTAGGAAATTACATTTTTATTATACTGCCATCGACTGGGGCTGTTCTGCCAGTCTAATATTTATTTGTGCCCAATACCATCTCCTACAAGCAGAAACACTACCTTGAAGCGAGAAATGTGGTCTACAGGCCAGAGAAATAAAATACGAGTTCAATGTGTGCAATGGAGAGGACAGGCTCATTCTCCATTGACCGGTTATACAAATCCACTTAATATTGGGTGTAGGTAACATTTCCAGTCAGCCAGTTAGCTGCAGTTCACAGTGTTGCTGATTGTAAGGGGGTCATTATAGACTGTAAATGGAAATATTCATCTAGGAACAAAAGACAACAAGAAACCGTTTTCTTCTTATGTAAACTGTTGAATGTGTCCTAGAGGGGTGATTCCAGGAACCTGTTCTCCCCCATCCCTCTCCCCCCTTGTATTTCAGAGTTGCTACTGTGATTCCCTATTTATGTATATTATAACTAAGACTTGCAAGTTATTAGGTGGGGTAGGGGCAGGCTGGGCTGGGGGGCTGGGGGGCATCTGCCCCACGGGCCGGTCCCATACTGGGCTATCTTGGGTTGGGTCACTGGGCCACTTGCATTTTTTTTTTACTTTAAAATGTTCCTAATAGGCTGCTGAGTCGAGTCTTGCCCCCGGGGCCCAAATTTACCAGCCCTCCCCTCGATGGGGGGAAGGGGGGAGGGGGGGTTCGAAGACATTGCATTGTGTTATGACTGTAATGTAATGCAATGCAGCGTCAGCCAATCAGTCATGTATCTCATATAAACCTGCCAGTATCAACACTTAGTAAGAGTGGGGCATGCAAATCATATGCCCATGCCATTCACACTTTACTACACAGTCGTTTTCTATGATGCATTGTATGACACTTTAGACATGTGTCCATGAGTCTTTATTTTAAAGCAAAACCAGGATATTTTGCAGTGCACTTTGAGTGAGATTCTTAGTTTACCCCCGTCATCTATTTCTCTGCGTATTCCAGATGGTGTATGTCAGACGTAGTATGAAATGTGAGAGGTTAAATTCCTATTACTGTATATTACACTAATTACCGCACCTCCACAGAGGTCCTGGCACACGTTTCGTAAGCTGTCTTACATTCAGAGACCACAGAAGTTTTCAGCCACATCTAAAATAAAAATATGAGCAAATCATATTCTGAGATATTTCACCAGGGAATTGGATGAGAGCGCAGTCTAAAAAATTACAGGTCCGCACAATTTTTTCCCCCAAGCAATTGCTCACTTACAGAACATTTAGGTGATGTTAATGACAGTTAATTAGCATGTTGACTTGTGTTGAACATCTCCTATAAGCCTGCTTGACTCTAGGATTTGTGCCAAGTTCCTTCAGTATAACTTTGCCTCTTAGTTAATACTTACATAGACCGAACTGGATAAACTTTGTGGGGAAAAATATGAATATATATATATATATATATATATATATATATATATATTTATAAATATATACATATCTATTTATATACATACATACATATATATTTAAATATATATATAAATACATATATATATTTATTCCTGTCCTGTATCTTGTACAGTCAATCACACACAGATAGTGCCCTGGTCATGATCTAAAGCTGGGTACACACTACACAGTTTTCATCCAATAATCGGCTAACTCAGCCGACATACGACCGCTCGTTCAAAAGCCGTGTCAGTGTGTGCAGTGACACGATGGTCGAAAGTCTGCCCAAATGGACGATTGTCGCCTCATTTGGTTGGTCGTACCGTTTAATATTTTCGTTCTAATCTTGTTTCCGCTGTAGTGTGTATAAACTTCCGACCGATCCACAACAGTGAGTAAAAAATGACAGTCATTGCTCACAACAACATGGCTGTAAAAAGTCGCTAAAGGGACGTCCGCTCTTCCCTTTATCCTCCTAAACAAGGCCAGTGTGTATGCAGTCCATGGACCGAGCGATCGGACCATCGATCGCATGTAAAAACGCTTGGCATAAAAAGTTGGTCAAAATTTCTGTAGTGTGTACCCAGCTTAACTCATGGCCCCAGGACAATTGTGCATAGCTAATATAGATAAAAACAAAAAGAAAACAAAAAAAGCGCAATATATATTTACAATAATAATACATGATAATATTTATAATGACGACGTGCCTGATTCTACAAGGTAAGTTTCTGCCGATTTTGAGCGTATGGTACACAGAATCACTCAGCACCAGCCCTGCCCAGAACCGGACAAGTAAATGCAGCCCTGTCCACTCCGTCTTTGTACTCAAAGGACACTTACTGCAGCCTACGGTTTTGGGGAGTGAACGGGGTGGGGAAGGGTCGCTTGGCCGTAGCCAGTGTACAGTAAGGTCATGCCAAACTCAAGAGCAGGTGGCCACTTCCGAATAAAGCTGGTCTAAGTCCTGAGTACTGCTGATGACAGGCTCCTATGCATGCTATAACATGTGTTTACAATCAGGAGCAACTGTTAAAAATTATTTTATGTTCAGTAGACATTCAAGTAGTCCTAATAAATGTATTTCATGAGAATTTTTGTTTCAAACATTTTTTTTAAAAACTGTTTTATCATTAATGACTATATTATAACAGGTGACTTTAATTCAATATATTACGCAAATGTATATTTCACATAGGCATTGGACGTATCCTGCAGTGTCCTGTGAAGTAGAGCAGAACAGACCTACACCCGCATTCATCAGCTCACGTATCATCAGATCCGTTACTTGCTGAATTCGGGAGTACGCAGAGCTCATTTACGTGTGTTTTTAAACAGACGTGCGTTGCGCTCAGAATACATGGCTTGGTGAATCAGGTCCAATTTGAATTTATTTAGTTATATCTAACACAAATGAGATGGAAGTTCCTTGCTAGAGTTTTGTTTACTTAACCAACACCAAGAGGTATATTTACTAAACTGTAGGTTAGAAAAAGTGGAGATGTTGCCTATAGCAACCAATCAGATTCTAGCTGTCATTTTGTAGAATGTACTAAATAAATGAAAGCTGGAATCTGATTCTCCACTTTTGCAAATCCGCAGTTTAGTAAATCTGCTCCTGTTTTTACTTTCCTCTTTGTTCACTTCCCCCTTTCCCCCGTTTCCTCAAGTCCTTTGAGGAAAGACATAGCTAAAGATTGCTGATTGAAACCATTTTTTTTAAAGCTGGTTCTACTAGTTCTAGCAATAATCTGATCACTTAAAATTATTACTTTTTAAACTAGAGAAATTACTGAGAGATGACAGGAGGCACTGGTGGGACTTGGTCACCTTACAGAAAGACGCTGATCATAAATGCGTCTCACGGGGATTAAGACTCGCCAAGGTCCTATCTATTCAAGATAACCCAGCTTTGTAGAAAAATTGTATTTGATTTTGGACGTCTGTTCTGTTAAGTTAATGGAATTGTTAATCGAATATAGAGAGAGAAAGGTCAAGGATTTACAGGAGCAGTTTCAAACCACACAGACGGAATTAGTACCATATAAATACAATGCAGCGTCTCCCCCAATGGAATAAAGACATAAATCAACATATCACTGGGTGTCAGAGTGAAAATACCAGAATAAAAACAGGGCCCAGAAATATATATATAAATATATATATATATATATATATATATATATAGATATATATATATATATATATATATATATATATATATATAGATATATATATATATAGATATATATCTATATCTACATAAATATATATATAAATACACACATATGTATATATATATATATATATATAAAAACTACTACCTTTACATTCTAGCTGGTCCATTGTGCAATATGATGTAGCATATGCCCTTGTGTTTCAAACTCCCATTGTCCTATAGATTGTAAGCTGGCGAGCGGGGTTCTCTTACCTCTCTGTCTGTATGTATTACCCAGTATTGTCTTATTAATGTTTGTTCCCAATTGTAATGCGCTACGGATTTTGCTGGCGCTATATAAATAAATGTTGATGATGATGATATTCCACATGTTCCATAAATTAGAACAGACAAGCACAGTCATGACACAATCATATATATATACAAGTTAACCCGTGCATGATATTCATGCATTCTAGTCAAATCAAGCTACTTAAGGTCTTAAAAAGGTTCTTGTCTCAGGGGAAGAGTGTTACTTCCCGACGCAAGCGCCTTTTTTAATGTGTGTTCATGAGGTAAAATTACCTCACGAAAATGAGTTTGAGCCCTCAACTCATAAATTTAGCCTTTACTACCCCTCCCACGGGGAGAAGAGGGGATGTTGGAAGTTAACTGACTTCACTATTCTAATTTTTTTGTCAAATAATGTCAGTATACCAAATTTCAGGTCAATTGGATGAGCCCTTTCTGAGAAAATAGTTTTTTATTTTATATATTAGAAAATGCTAAGAATTTAGTAGGTCAGTGTATAACTCCGCCCAGCAGGTGGCGCTGCAGCTTGGTTGTTTTTTTTTTCCACACACAGACACACGCCACTAGGCTTTTATATTATATATATATATATATATATATATATATATATATATATGCACACATATGTATAAATATAAAAACTATTCCACATGTTCCATAAATTAGAACAGACAAGCACAGTCATGACAAATAATTTTTTTTTTCAGTATGGACGTTGCACAGTGTTGAATAACTTTAAAGTGAGTGCATCCTCTCTTTGATTTTGTATATCCATCTATCTCCTATCTATCTATCTATCTATCTATCTATCTATCTATCTATCTATTGAGATAGACATATAGTTAGGCTTATCCTTACTATCTATCTATCTATCTATCTATCTATCTATCTATCTATCTATCTATCTATGAGATAGATAGATAGATAGATAGATAGATAGATAGATAGATAGATAGATAGATATTAAGGATAAGCCTAACTATATTTTGCATATACATAGAAATTCATCAAATAATTCTAATTAATATATCTCCAAATAGATTATCCTCTTTTGCTTTATAAATGTTGGTTTGCGCCAATGCCACTTTATTTACATGTAATAAACCTAATACATTTTCTGAAGGCCTATTGGGAACTAAATCGAATGGGAATGCATACAAGATTAGTAGTTTATTTTAGATACAACACGTTGTAAATCTCTTCCCCCAAGAAGGGAATTATCTTCATTATCAATGAAAGGAAGAAAGAGAGAATCCCTACAGTCACCAAGAGGTTGGCCAGAGGGGGATTCAAAATACAAAATAACAAGAGTCTTCTCATAAACAAATGTATCATATACCAAGAGGCCTATCCTCTGCTCCTACCTCCAGACCCAGTGAGCTTTTTTTTTAATTAAAATGAACTAGTTCCCTGGGATGTCAACTAGCAACCATAATTTCTATAAACTCAATTGAATAAAATACATGTAATAAAATATCTATTTAGACACTAATGCTTCTACCCAATTCAACATATTACATGAATTATACAATGAAAGCAACAATTATATTTTACAGACTTCTAATATTTCTAACACTGAACCAATTAGATTGGGTCTCCAATTTTCCATTGATCAACAACTCCTTTCAAACCTAAATATATCTTTAATTACACCAATTCCACAGGTCCATATGCTGAGGCTTTTTATCATTCTGTCTAGAAACAGTTTACACAGAGGTGGAACTATATGAGGTACACAGGATGCTGCTGCTATGGGGATTGGCAATGATAGGCGCCCCCATTGCGCCACAAGGACTCCAGTTTATTGATCTGATTGGTTGCTATAGGCAACATCTCTACTTTTCCAAACCCGCAGTTTAGTAAATATACCCCCTTATATCAAATATTTGACTTGTGCTTGACATTTGGTTTTACTGCCGTTTTCTTAACACCAGCAGTTGATCAGCCTTTATAACACATGTTTTGTTACTAGTAGAGTTGTCCCTTTACATATGAATGTTTTACCCTTTTATTCACATTCGTAATGAACAATGTATTCAATAAAATGATCTTAGGTGCCGTGATAAATATATTTATAATAATTGTAGCACATTCACACCGACGTACAGGATGTAGTCAATATTGCTCACAGTTCATGATATGTGTGCAATTAGTGACAGACTTGCCATCTACTTCTAACCACGTTTTTTGATGCTGTTATGCAGAGGTTCCTGGCTTCTACAAGGAGAACGGTGCATTTTGCCATTAACATTACACATATTTACAGCTCATTGCTACGTGCAATGAACTTTTACTTGTGTCATCCATCAGCAGGAAGATTTGGGCTGGACCACGTCACTGACTGTAGCTTTGTGATAAAACAAATCTCTGCTTCAGCTACCAGTGGAAGCATCATGCAGCAGCTGATAGTAATTCCACATGGCTATTTATTAAAGTGCCCTCCGCTCACCTGCGGCAGACACATGCTCGGACCGGCATTAAGCGTTGTAGATGGTACCGGGAGAGCGGTGGGCAGCTGGAAGCCTCAGAGAATTTCTCTCTTGTCAGAGATGAATCAATCATCTCGAAAGATGTCAGCATCTGCCCAAACCATTTTATATTAGAATACGTGGCAGATGGTGGTGTTTTTATATTTAATCAGTTCCACCAAATGCAGTTTCATCTCCTATAAAACTAAACCATCTGTAGTGTGTAGGTGTATTATGGATCTTGCAAAGTGCCCACTATAGAAGCTTTTATGTTTATTTTGAAAGGTAGCTCTGTACATTATTTATTATTTGTTAACAAAAGCTCAGGGATATTTAAAGGTTACAATTCAGTCATCTGCCATTGGTATTGTCCTTTACTAAATACGTCTCTTCAGTTGATATAATACCGTAGTTTGTACATTATCTTTATAGCAAAGTGACAGCTGCAGCCATTAGTTTGGACAGTGCTACATATGTTGCAGGTTTTATTAGAGGTAATGTTATTCTCAGCGTTTGTTTTATTTCTTTGTCTCTATATTTTACTGTTACATACGTATTAGAGGAATAAGTGATTAGTGCTTCGGATGCATATGGCATGATATTTTTTTTTTATGCTAGCACATGTCGTATCCATATTATTTGTGGGTGTGATGGAATAGAAATAATGAAATTCATGCTTGTCCCTGCTTCACCCTTAGATTGCATAAACATGTAATAGTAAAAAAAAAAAATAACATTTGTAAGAGCACACGCAGAAAATAATGGGAAAGTTAATGTGTTCTCTATATAGGAGTTTCTCAAATCCTGTTTTCAGGTGTTATCATTTAAAGGCAATACAGGCATTAAAGGCATACTTGCTAACTCTCCCGGAATGACCAGGAGACTCCTGAATTCCAGGAGACTCCAAACTCCCGGGAGAGTAGGGCAACCTCCCACAGCTGCAAACTTCCTAGGGAAGTGGGCAGCATTAGAGCCGCCATCACATGATTCCTGAGAATCGCGTCATTTTGATGTGTATGGATCATTAGATCGCAGGGGGTGGGGTTAAAATTATGTGATTCATCAAGCCCCGCTTATCAAGCCTATTTTAAACGGGGAAAAAATGCAGGTGGCCCAGTGACCCAGCCCAAGGTAGCCCACTATGGGCCTAGGAGGCAGATGCACCATGTCCCTCAGCCAAGCCTACCCCTGACATGAGGGGAACATGACAATTTTGTTTTTATCAAAATCTTCTCAACATATCAAAAGGATAATTGTCAAAGGGAAACAGAACTTCACATTGCAGTCATGTTCTTTAATCTAAATGTTTGCGCCACCACATTACTTACACTATTTTATATTCTGTAAATGCAGCTATTTGCCCAGCATGCACATTCCACTTTCGGGCAGTGCCCCCATGCAGATGTATTACCACGTTGGTCCCATTGTGAGACATTGGGTCACAAATTTTTTGTTACCATTATCCATGTGCCCAAACCCCAGGTGTGCCAAAAAGAGCTCAGCTCCCCTCTTAGAGGGGGCGCATGCAGAATTTTAGAGGTTAGAACCATGCAGGCTCCCCTGGTGTAGTGTGACCAGCCCAGCCTATGGATCCCATGTTCACTGTCCCCTTTATTGGGAACCAGATGAGGCTGTAAAGTGCTGGTTCTGGTTTCTGACTATCATCATCAACACGTCAGCTTGCACCTGGCTTATGGAAGTAAAAAATGATATACTTTCAAAAAAGGCACAACTAAAGGCGATCTCTAAGGGGCTAACATATTCATGGCCTTTCCCATGAAGGCTCCCAACCTGTCTCTCCAGACACAGGGGCGACAAGTGCAAGTTATATGTTAGTCTAATTTCGGGTGCAAGTTTTAGTGGATATTCAGTCAAAGCACATTTTTACATGGCATAAATCTACTTTCTTACTCCAGGGAGTAAATGTATCAAGCTGCGGTTTTAAAAATCCTGTGATTTTCTCGAGAAAGTTGAAACTCGCCAATGTATTAACCTGAGATTTGATGTAAAATCGCCGGAGATGAGTTATTGTAAAAATCGCTGGTTTCAAACTTGCAGCAAATCGCTGTCCCGATTTTTCCCCAGTCTAACTATACAAATCTCCAAATGTATGAAGCTGCGATTTTGCAATCCCGGCCGAGTTTCAAATAAGAATCGACAGATACAACATGCTGCTTTCTACATGCGAGATTGCCAAACACATCACTGTTACACTGCGCTGCCTATACAGCCGTAGGTCCCGGTGGCTGTCAAAAGTTTAAAAGTATATGATTGTTTTTAAAAAATAAAAGCATGGGGTCCCCCGTTCTAAGCACTATTAACCCTAATACTGCCAGCCTACTGCTGGTTATGCGAAAATCAGGGAAAAATTTTAATGGGATCTCCCGAATTTTCATGCAACCAGCACTAGGCAAACCAGCCGGGGTGGTTTGCCTAGTGCTGGCATTATAGCAGGGGGACACAAATTCCCTAGGGAGTGGGGTCTACAAAAAAAACATGCGAGGCCCCCCCTCTAGGAATAACCAGCCCAGTGCTAAAAGCACTACAGCTCTTCCTACACCCCTGGGCGGTGGGTGTAGGGTAGTATCGGCAATTAAAGTGTAAAAAAACAAACAGACGCCATTTTTGTTTGTGGAAATACAGGTTCCAGCCAGGCCGGGATGCCCTAACCAGTCTGGGCATGCTAGTGCTTGTAGAACTACAAGCAAAACATTCATCCAATCACAAATGATTATTGGATTGTAAATGGCGATTTTCAGCTAAACACAGCCAAGTTTAATGCAACTCAAATTGCGAGAGATAAACAGCGATTTTGAATTGTAGACTAAAAATCGCTACTTAACACATATAGCGACTTTGGGACTCGAACCGCCAGTAATCTCCCATGATTTGCCGAGATTTTAAATTGCTGAAAAATTTGGACCTTGATACATTTATCCCCCATGTGTTAATTGGCTAAGGTGCAAGGTACTGTAGAAGTCTTCATATCTGAGAACAGCCAACTGCATTGAGTGGCACAATATACTGTACATTTTTTTTTACATTTTTAATATTTTTTGTATTAATATTGTCTTAGAAAATAAATTAATGGAAAGGCCTCATAGGGCAGCTGAATTACAGTAGACTGTCCTTTGTTTCACCATGTTGCCTCATTTCTTGTTATGTATGCCAGCGTAAAATAATCATCCATATTTATAACTTGAATTGCTAGTAGAATACTATTTATACAGACGGCATTGTGGAGGGGTTAGGTCCAAAGATCTCTGCAGTAACGGGCTGCTTAGGCTGCTTCCAGTAAGCAGAGCAATCTATAAATGATAGTCTTAAGAATTAACTTTGCTACAAAAAAATTCCTGCAGCCTCTGAAAGGAATCATTCAGTATGGAATTCTCATTAAATTAACAGTTTAATTGTTTTACCCCCCACCCCATGCAGGACTGGACGTGCGAGAAACCGTTGCCTAAATATGGACAGAAGTTTTATGTGCCCATGTGAAATACAGTGTGGGATAATTTTCTTTACTTGGTGATCTCTAAACATCTGATCAAAGACTGTTTAACATTATAAAAAATTTCTGCCGTCATGAAATGGTCCTCACCTCACCCCTATGTATGAACTTAACCAAGAATTTGCATGTCAAGCTAGTTGCTGATCTGTATATCCATATATGTACATTGCACATGAGCCAAAAAGATAACAATTTAATTTCTTTACTAGTGCGTATAATTATATGGCTTTTCAGATTGTGTATTGCATCGTGCCTGACAAAGGCTTGCAATTTAAATGTATTCAGCAACGTATTTAGCCAATATAGGGTATCACTTTAAATCCATTTTATCCTGCTGGTGATCGTAAATCCATCTAATTTTAAAATAGCAAAACTTATGTTGACAATCATTTCCGCATTTAAGTTCTCTTTGACTTGGAGGCTGTAGAACTGGAATATTTAACGATTTTAGAGATGTTCCTGTTTTTTGTACTCATCCACATGAATAGATTCTTTGTTCAAATTCTAGACAGAACACAAAAAAAATACAGGTGAAAAACAGCAGGATAGAGATCAATTCATTTCTATGTCCATACAAACCAGCAATGTAATATGGGGCATGGTGGGAAATGTGAGGAAATGATATCTGCATCATTTCTGGCTTTCTCTTTTCTATTTCATATTTTATTGTTGGTCACGTGGACAATACAAATGGCCCAAACATCAAAAGGTGCAGTTCAAATGGGCTGGATTGTATGCACATGGCTTATACAAATGAATATGGCATCTTATACAAGGGTGCAAAGTCTTATGGGAGCAGCTGTGTCTATTGGGACATTTCATTCTAAGGGGGGTATTCAATTGGCCGCAAGTTTTTTTTTTCCTGCAGCGTTAAAAAAAACAAAAAAACACACGCGGGTTTGTAACTGCTATAGCGACCGTTTTTAGTTAACTAAGCGTTAAAACTCGTGCATTTGAAAAAGAGGGAACGCTGCCCCCGTGCATTAATCATTGGTGTTTGTGAGTTTTTAGGGGAGTGAAGGGGAGTTTTAACGCGGTCATGTATAATACAAAAAAAAAGGACTGGCATACATTTTCATATATTAGATTGCATTACACAACCTATTTATTTGATAATATCTACATTACAGTACTTTCTGTAGCATATTTTTTATTTCACTATTTTTTACTATAGAATCATCTATACCATGTCAAAAAAACACAATAGTACATACATATTTGTACCAAAAATATACATAAATATATTTAATTAGTGATATTTTTTTTTTTTTTTTTTTTTATGTTTTTGTTTTTTTCATTATTTTTTCACAAGAAAATAAACTTTTTTATTGTTATGCATTACTGATAAACATAGTTTATCTTTGTGTTTCATTATTACATGATTTCAAACAGTTTTCATAGTTTTTTTATTTTTAGCACACCCCAAAGAGGTGAGAGATAAAACAGCATATTTGTCTGTTTAACACAACGCATTAAAAAACTATTGAGTAGCTTTTAACGCGGCTGCCTCTCGCACACCCTATTCTTTCAATAGACCTTCTACTGGAGCGCGAGAGGACCGTTTCATGAAAAAACCAGCGCGTTAAAAATGGAATTGAATCGCGGGTAAAGTTAACCCGCTCGAAAATTATAAAAAAACAACGTTAAAATGACTTAACGCGGTGTTAAAAAATATCTCGCGGTCAATTGAGTTCTCCCTAAGTGTGCTCATGCACCCACATGCAAAAAAGATATTAAAATTTGTGGGACGTGGTTATTTAAATAAGGTTCAATGGGTTAAGTGAGCACATTTACAGAAACCTTCTGGGCCTGGTCTATGTTCGGACGTAAGTCTGTATGCATGCCGTTTGTGTGACATATCTCTGTGCATGCTCATAAACGCCAATGAATGCAATTCATGTCCGAATGTACATAACACCTACGACTGCCGATGACTTGAGAGGAAGAATGGGGGAGGGAAGGGGTGGACAGATGTGGGCAATGTACAGTAAGGGTCAGAGCTGGATTAAGGTTCTGGGGGGCCCGGGGCACTTAATACAGGGGGGCCCCCTATTGTGTAATATGGTCTTCATTTTAGACAAATAAACAGGCAATGCTGTGTGCACTACTGCTGCACGCAGCTCTGCCATCACAGCATAACAGTGTGAAGTAGGACATACCTCCCAACTGTCCTTGCAGTCAGACCAAATCCTGACTAAGTGAGACAGTCACCCACATTCTGGACTGTCCCACTATACTGAGGACAGTTTGAAGATGGTCCTGATCTCTCCTACCTGCTGTGGTCACTTTTCACCACCTGTGGCTGCTGATGTTTTAAGCTCAGATGCTGCTTGTGTAGATTCTGGGATGTCGGGGCCCTATTTTGAAAAAAAAAAAAAAGGTACATAAAGTTTAGGAGTCCCCAAACAGTCCTGTTAATAAATCAATAGCCCCCACTTTAATAATTAGGCCTCCCTCCCAGCAACCAGCCCCAAATTTTAAATTAAATAAAATACTATTCACATTTAATAATATAACTATTTTCCCCAAGCAGCCCCGACATTAAATTAATAGAGTAAATATTTAATAAATAGACTTATTTCCCTCCCCACCAAACAGCCTGGCAATAAATTAAATAGCATTTACGTTTAATATAACCATTTCCCACAACTATCACCGGCATTAAATAATTCATATTTACAATTACAATTAATAAATAGCCCTCCTCCCCAAAATCAGTCCATATTCAATTAATAGCCCCAAACCACCTGATCTTAAATTAATAGGACCCAATATTAAATTAAATTGCCCCACCATCACCCCACAAATAAAATAGCACTCATTAAATAATTAGCCCCCACCTGCACTCCACCATTTAATAGCCTACCTCCCGCACTATATTAAGAACTCCCCTTCCCTTACATATATTAACATACTGCCCCCACGCACACTATATTTATATACTGGCCCCCCACACTCACACACACATAATATATACACAGCCCACACACACACACATAATATATACACTGCCCACACACACACAATATATACACTGCCCACACACACACACAATATATACACTGCCCACACACACACACACATAATATATACACTGCCCACACACACAGACACACACATAATATATGCACTGCTCACACACACAGACACACACACAATATATACACTGTCCACACACACACAATATATACACTGTCCACACACACACACACAATATATACACTGTCCACACACACACACACACACAATATATACACTGTCCACACACACAATATATACACTGTCCACACACACACAATATATACACTGTCCACAAACACACACACACAATATATACACTGTCCACAAACACACACACAATATATACACTGTCCACAAACACACACACAATATATACACTGTCCACAAACACACACACAATATATACACTGTCCACACACACAATATATACACTGTCCACACACACACAATATATACACTGTCCACACACACACAATATATACACTGTCCACACACACACAATATATACACTGTCCACACACACACAATATATACACTGTCCACACACACACACAATATATACACTGTCCACACACACACACACACACACAATATATACACTGTCCACACACACAATATATACACTGTCCACACACACACAATATATACACTGTCCACAAACACACACACAATATATACACTGTCCACAAACACACACACAATATATACACTGTCCACAAACACACACACAATATATACACTGTCCACAAACACACACACAATATATACACTGTCCACAAACACACACACAATATATACACTGTCCACACACACAATATATACACTGTCCACACACACACAATATATACACTGTCCACACACACACAATATATACACTGTCCACACACACACAATATATACACTGTCCACACACACACAATATATACACTGTCCACACACACACAATATATACACTGTCCACACACACACAATATATACACTGTCCACACACACACAATATATACACTACACACACCCACATCTTAACTTACCTTATGCCTGACAGGCAGGGCAGCTCTTCTCTGCTCCTCCTCACACTGTCATCTACACGCCAGCTACAGAAGCCCTGAAGACTCAAAAAAAAAAAAAGCAAAACCTTTACTTGTGCTGAATGCTGATAGTGCTGACAGAGCACTTTACACTCGGAACCAGGGCCGGACTGGCCATCTGGCACTTCTGGCAAATGCCAGAAGGGCCGATGGCCAGATGGGCCGGTTGCTAGCTGGCCGGCCCCATCGCTCAGCGCACAGACTGTCATGCCGGAATTCGGCATGACAGTCTGTGCGCTGAGCGATAGGGTCGGTCCTACACTTACTTCCTGGTGTGGCCGCACGTCCCCTCCTCCACTCAGCTGAATGGTTCTGCCAATGACTGTCACATGGGACGTGCACCATGTGATAGAAGAGACTACAGAGCGCGCCGCGGAGCGCATAAGGTAAGGGGGGGGGGGTAGTTTGTGTGACAGGGGATCTCTGGTAGGTTTTGTGTGTGTGACAGGGTATGTATAGTATGTTTTGTGTGTGTGACAGGGTATGTATAGTATGTTTTGTGTGTGTGACAGGGTATGTATAGTATGTTTTGTGTGTGCGACAGGGTATGTATAGTATGTTTTGTTTGTGTGACAGGGTATGTATGGTATGTTTTATGTGTGTGACAGGGTATGTATAGTATGTTTTGGGTGTGTGACAGGGTATGTATAGTATGTTTTGGGTGTGTGACAGGGTATGTATAGTATGTTTTGGGTGTGTGACAGGGTATGTTTTGGGTGGGGGCCAGCGTATGACCATAATGCGTGTGTGTGTGTGTGTGTGTGTGTGTGTGTGTGTGTGTGTGCCGGCGTATGACCATAATGTGTGTGTGTGTGTGTGTGTGTGCGGGCCGGCGTATGACCATAATGTGTGTGTGTGTGTGGGGGCCGGCGTATGACCATAATGTGTGTGTGTGTGTGTGTGTGGGCGGGCCGGCGTATGACCATAATGTGTGTGTGTGTGTGTGTGTGTGTGTGTGTGTGGTCCGGCGTATGACCGTAATGTGTGTGTGTGTGTGTGTGCGTGTGTGGGGGCGGCGTATGACCATAATGTGTGTGAGTGTGTGTGTGTGTGTGTCTGGGCCGGCATATGACCATAATGTGTGTGTGTGTGTGTGGGGGCCGGCGTATGACCATAATGTGTGTGTGGGGGGGGGCCGGCGTATGACCATAATGTATGTGTGTGAGTGTGTGTGTGTGTGTGGGGGCCGGCGTATGACCATAATGTGTGTGTGTGTGTGGGCCGGCGTATGACCATAATGTATGTGTGTGTTGGGGGGCCGGCGTATGACCATAATGTGTGAGGGGGGAGGGTCTTAATATAATGTGGGAGGTAGGCTATTAATCTAATGGTGAATTGCAGGTACGGGCTAATTATTGCGTGTTATTTTATTTGTGGGGTGATGGTGGGGCAATTTAATAGTGGGGCCTAACAATTTAAGATGGGGTGATTGGATTTTTAATTTAATGCTGGGGTGGTTTAGGAGCTATTAATTGAATGTGGGGCTGTTTGGGGAAAATGAGGTCTATTTATTAAATGTGATTATGAGTTAATGCCTGGGGTGGTTGTGGGAAATGGATATATTTTTTAAACATAAATGCTATTTAATTTCTTGCTGGAGTTGTTTGGAGAGAGGGAAATAGTTTTATTTATTAAATGGGAATACTATTTAATGTCAGGGCTAGTTTGGAGGGAAATAGATGTATTTATCAAATGTGAATACAAGTATTTTAATGTTGTGGCTGCAGTGAGGCCTAATTTTAAAGGTGGATGCTATATTGATTTATTGACCGGGGCTAAATTTCATGTACTAATTTTTTTTCTCCAAATAGGGCATCCAACATTCCAGGATCCAGACAAGCAGCAACTGTTATAAAGACACCAGCAGCCACAAGTGGTGACCAGGACAGTCTGCCAACTGCTCTGAATTTGGTGGGTGACTATCCCGCTTAGTCAGGATTTGGTCTGACTACAAGAACAGTTGGGAGATATGTCCTGCTTCACACTGTACTGCTTGTTAAGGCAGAACTGCGTGCACCTAACAGTAGTGCACACAGTATTGCCTGTGTATTTGTCAAAAATGTGTCTAATAGCCAAATTACATCATAGGAGCCCTCCCGACTTAAGTGCCCGGGCCCCCACAAGCCTTAATCCAGTTCTGGTCAGCAGGAGGAATCTGTGCTCCCAGTCCAGGGCAGGACACAGCCTGCAGAGCAAGCAGAGGAGCTCTAAATTTCATTAGATTTATTAATCTCGTGAGACTAAGAGCTTCCCTGCTCACTCTACAGGAATGTCAGCAGCATTAGAAGCATAGATAAGTACAGTGGGCTGGGGGTGTCATAATGTGTCTGGGGGGGTGATGTAATGTGGATGGGGAGGGCCTGATAAATGTAATGTTTTTTTATAATGTATGTATCAACGCACCATTTTGACCACGCCCCCAACATAATGAAGCTACGCCGCAAATGCGCTGCGGCACGCGTTTTTTTTCCTGCTCGTCAACAGAGGTGGGCCTGTGTGCTTTAAAAGCCAGGGCTGATTTTTAGTCCCAGTCCGGCCCTGCTCGGAACCCTGTGCTGCCCCTGTATTCCGATATTTGGGGGCAGCAAAAAGAGCCCCAGCTGGCCTGGGGGGCCCCCTGAGAGAGGGGGGCCCGGGGCACTTGCCCCCTGTGCCGCCCCCTTAATCCGGCCCTGGTAAGGGTGTGCCAAGAACGTGCTGTCGCAAATGAGGCTTCTTCAAATCCTGTGTTTCTCTACGGTTGGTCTCAGCCGTATTATTTGCATCATCTACAGGGCTGCTCCTAGTGTCGATTGACAAAACATAGGGCCTCATTTAGAGTCGGACGCAGTTTACACTGAAATTGTAAGTGAAATTGCATTCCGTCATTTACACAGTATTTAGAGTGGCACAGATCTTTAGATCCATGCGACTTAGAATACTGTGCAAATTGCACAAACACACCCCTTTGTCTGCCTTATGGGCCATCGTGCAAGTGTATCATGCACAGCGCTCTGTAAAGCAGATAATTACATTTAAAAAAATGTAAAAAAAAAATAAAAATAGTTCTTTTCCACTCCAAACAGCACAAAGGTTGGTTATGCTGTTTGGGAGGGGGTGTACACCTTTTTATTTTTTAATACTTTTTTACTTTGTTTCTTAATACATCAAGGTCTCTCACACCAGCTGAAAGCACCCGCAAAAAATACGTGTGCTAGAGACCTATCTGTGTCTGCTTTCAACTCAGCATAGCATGTAAAGTGCGTGAACACGCCTTTACATTACTAGGCTCCCCCACTACCTTCCCCGTTACACCTCTCTCAGCGAAGAGAGGAGCAACGGGGAGATCTGTCTCAGTCGGAGTGCAAACTGAGATGGATCCTTGGCCAAAAATGCTTTTTGCACTGAACAAATGGACTTGGGTCCGACTCTAAATAAGGCCCATAGTCTTTGTTTGTAAAAATACATGTATGCGTGCCACTAGTTAGCCCAGAACAGGGGTATGTAAGTGGACCATAAAAATGTATTGTATGTACAGTACGCATTTAGAAAATCTAGATTTATGCATTTGATGTATAAAGCAAATATAAAAAAAATATTCTTTTTTTACACCAACCATATTTTTATTAATAATTATACTTGTCCGTTTATTTTATAATATACGTGCGTATACTGCAGTCTGTTTGTCTGTTTATATACGGCAAGCACCGTTTTGGCAGAGTGTACTTAAACCCAGGGATACTTTTATTAAAGTTTCTAAAAAGGAAAAGTGGAGATGTTGCCAATAGCAACCAATCAGACTCCAGCTATCATTTATCTAGTACACTCTACAAAATGATAGCTAGAATCTGATTGGTCGCTATGGGCAACATCTCACTTTTCCTTTTAGAAGCTTTAGTAAATCTACCCCCAGATTCAAATCGAAAAATACATCTTGAGATTCGCTCGGATGTAAATATGGTCGAACTACACTCAAGTTAGGTGCTCTTTTTTTAAGTTCCGTTTAGCTGGGTCCACAAAGTATTTTTTCCCCCTCAAAATGACTGGATTTTTTAAGATTTCACATGGGGGCGATGGAAACCAGGCCAAGGTCTAAACTTCCAATAGGATTCCTATTTTACCTTCCAGGAACACTTTATACAGGAAAGTGATTTTCAATAGGGCTAATGTAATAAAAACATTGAAACACACATAAATGGCACGTGATAGCAATACAGTCCTGATTTCCACTCACTCTCATAATTAATTTAAGACATAAATGAGTCAGTGTTTTAGGGGTAATAAAAAAAAAGGGGTGGTCCTAAGCCTAAAATAGGGGGAGATTTTTTTGTATTGTTTTCACCAGTCGTGTGTTTGCTTTTATCATTTTTAAGAGTATATTTTTAATTGGTCAAAAAAATCCTTTTCAGCAAATGCCTGCAGCAGATTTTATTACATAATTGCCTCAAATCTAGCAAAACGCACAATATATCTATGGTGAATAACATTGGTATCGTCAAAAAAAAATCTGTGCAAATATTTATACAGTCGAGTATCTTAGGAAGTACTGAAGTTTTTCCTATCATTATTCTTAAATCAAACAATGTAAAACGCTGTAAGTAAAACACAAACATCCATTCCAAATGAGCGATTTCTTAATCCTCCTTGATAAAACTTTTAATGGTACCTCAAACATTACTTTATACCTTTCTAAGCAACATCAGCACAGTTTACATATCCAGCCGTCGACCCATTGTTTCTTTGATGTGTTAATATAATATTTACATGGACATAAAAAAAATATATTTCATCACTGCTTTACCCAAAATATCTTCCTCAACATGTGGAATAACCTTTAACCCCCCACCCATGTTTATATAACTTGACACATTTATGCATCACAAGAAAAAGAAAGAGTAGGGCCAGCTGAAATATTAAATTAAACTGTCCCAGAAAAAGTAATAGGAATATATTCACTAAATTATGCCTAAAAGTAAAAGTTAGACATACTGAAAATGCTGCAACGTGGTTAGCTTGTTTGAATTTTAGCTACATTTAGGGTATAGAGGTTGCTGTAGATATATAGCATGGTTGCCTACTCTCCCGGAATATCCAGGGGACTCCCGGAATCCGGAAGAGCAGGGCAACCTCCCAATTCAAGTCCCCCTCATTAATAAAATGTGGAGGGCTGGGCTTATGGCAAGATTCCAGCATCATTCTGGTCCCGCCCCCTGCTGTATTAGGCCAGGGAATTTTGATAGTTTAGGGGCGGGGCCAAATGACGTGATTCACCAAGTCCCGCCCTCACACGCACATCTCTTCCCGGATGCCAGCTGGCTAATGTTGGCATATATGGTATACAGCCAATAGGACTTTTTAAGATATTTTTTCTCTTTTTAAAAACTCCATATGCATATTTCACCTCATGCTGTGTCCAAGGTGTGAAATCAAGGTAGTCCTCATTTTTCATTTTTACAAAGCGCACAGGTATTTATTTTTTAGAATCCCACTGATGTGAATGGATGTACACTTGGAGCATTTGTGACATTTCAAAATGCTCCATGTGGTCGCTGGGAAGCAACCTGAGCCCCCAGTGATTGTTGGGTAAGTCCTGGTCTAAAATAGGTAGGCTCATTGCTGCTCTACGTCCTGGTGGTATATAATAATATATATTAGAGATCAGTTAAACCAAGACGCGCTTCTTTAAATTATTAAAATGTGTACAAGTGAACAAAATCATTTGTAAAAGTGCAGACAGGACAATTGAAACCGCTGAGTATGTGCAAACAAAAGAAAATATAGTCCAGTGCTTAAGAACAAACAATATATAAATCACTATGTCTCAGCATATACATAAGTAGGAGATTTCTGTGCACAATATAGCTGTAGTGTGATAAGCTCACCTGCCAACGTCAAGGCATCTCCTGTCGGTGAGTCTCAGGGTGTCACAATTAAAACCTTCACTGAGCTTCCATTTTATAAAGCACGCAGCACCTGAGAGGTGGGGTCAGACTCTCAAAAATCAAATTAGAAAGCAGTGAAACCAAGGAGCGCGTCCAGAGATTAATATAAGAATAGGAGTATACTAGGAGCATATGTGAAATGTCAAAACCCTCCATATGGTCACTGGTAGGCAACCAGCCACAGACAATCACCCAGCCGGCCAGCAGCCTCAATCGCGTCTGAGAGCAGCCTGCATCATGTGACCTCCTCTGCATAACGCAGGGAGGTCACGTTATCACTGGTATCCAATCAAGGAAGGAGGAGGAGAGTGTGCAGTCTGCTCTCCCTCCTTCCTGTGTGTTGGCTCCTGTGTCTGTGCGACAGATAATTAAGGGGCATGTGGATATCTGTTGGAATGTATGGAGGTTTGATTGGCGTGTGTTGAGCATGTGGTGAGGCTGATTGGCATGTGTGGGGCATGTGAGGGAGATTGATTGGCATGTATGGGGCATGTGAGGGGGGCTGATTGGCATGTATGGGGCATGTGAGAGGGGCTGGTTGGCATGTATGGGGCAAGTGGGGAGGCTGATTGGCATGTATGGGACATGTGAGGGAGGCTGATTAGCATGTATGGGGCATGTGAGAGAGGTTGGTTGGCATGTATGGGACATGTAAGGGAGGCTGATTAGCATGTATATGGCATGTGGGCGGCTGATGGGCATGGGGGGAGTCTGATTAGAATGTATGTGGCATGTGGGGGGGCTGATGGGCATGGGGGAGTCTGATTGGCATGTATGGGGCATGTGTAGAAATATGATTGGCATGTATGGGGCATGTGAGGTGGGCAGATTGGCATGTATGGGGCAAGTGGGGAGACTGATTGGCATGTAGTGAGACTGAATGGCATGTATGAAGAATTTGGGTAGATCTCATGGCATGTGGAGAGGTTGATGTGTATGTAAGGGGCACGTGGTGAGGTCTCAGGGGCATGCTGACTCTTTATGACTTTTTTTATCCAAATTTTACCAGTTCCCTCCACAGCCATTGTGGATGCAGAAGCAGTATGAGCTACTGTGAGGAGACTGTAAGTACCCTCCTCCGCTGGACACAGCAGGGAGGTAAAGAGCTGAGTTGATTATTATTCTAAACATTTTGGCAATATTAGATATCTTCTTTATCACTTAGCAAGATATTGTAAATTATGTTATATTTTCAATGTATGTGTTTGCATTATGTATGCGCATGTTTATACTGTGTATATGTAATACACACATATATAAAAGTTAAAGTCTTTGCCGTATCTATGGATATTTTTTGGCTCTTAGGCTCCGACTGGTTGGCCACCCCTGCTCTATGTGGATTTGTTTTTGGACAATGAAATCTGACCACACAACAAACTAGAGCACCATATTGCCTAGATTGCACAAAGGAACTGTTTTTGAACATCTGGATCATATATAAAAAATGTAGTTCCAAATATGTGCTATTACAGGAATGATTGACTAATAGGAGCCAGTTGAATATCAGTTATTGAGAGTAGTCTGGATTTGTTTGCAATTGCACTCTATTTGCTATAACTAGCGTGTTTATTATAATGTGTCACTTTATTTTTTATTTTTTAATCTTGTTTTTATTAAATAAATTTAAGAGATACTTTTTTCACCTCCACCAGCTGTATTTGATGTGTCAGAAAGGGGAAAGGACTGCAAGTGAGTGCTGGTAGACTCATCTAGATCATACTTGCCAACTTTTCCTCATTGGCTTCAAAGACATCCCAGGGGAGGTGGGCATGCGGGGGCGGGGCTTGACGAATCACACCTTAAACTATTGCCTCAATTTTGACCAATTACAACAGGGGGAGGGGCTAAGATGATGCAACATTTCCATCATTAAGCCCCGCCCCACCACTTATCTATTGCCGGGGAGAAAACCAGATGGTTGCCGTGCACTCCCGGGAGCCCGGGAGCCTCCGGGACATTCCAGAAGAGTAGGCAACTATGCATTAAAGAAAAGCAGCTAATGAATCTCTAGAGACTAAAGTGTCTTTTACATTTCTGTCTCCATTACCGAAGTCGTGTTGTCTTACCTGTCAGTCTTTGATTAAATCTTGGTCTCCATGAAAATGGCCACCTCCATAGGCATCAATACATGGATATAGGACACAATTTCTGAACTGTGTCATCATGCCACAGATGGCGAAGCCAACCACGTCTTGTACTGGCTCAGCATCAGGGAGAAGGCCAGACTCTTCAGGGAGTGAGGGAGATCACCCCTATTTCAGGGAGTCTGTCTGACATTCAGGGAGAGTTGGTAAGTATGATCTAGATGCATATCTTTCAGTAATATTTGTCCTAATGAATGCAAAGGAAAGCCTTGGGCCTTTAAATACACACAATCTAACACTGAAAAAAATGGGACCAAAATTTACCATGTCTGGAATGCGCTCCGCCATTTTCCCATTTATCAGAAACCAGGCCACTGAATATGTAAACCCTGACTCCTTTGGCCACTGACAATTATGACTGCCCATTTAAAATCAGAGAATATGGGTATGGTGAGACATTGTTGAAGTTGTCTTTGGTTACTATGAGTAGCACCAGTTTAAAATTTGACCCTGAAAGGTTTTCTGCTTAATGAGGACTAAACCATAAGGTGAAATTTACAACTGCATTTATCACATAAATCACTTCCATCTCTGCATCAGGCCCTATGTTCTAACTCTGTTCAGTTAAATTTTAATAATGGAAGCACCATGTGTAACATCCATATATACGTTCCTAGCTGTACAGTGCCCCTAGAGGTTTCTGGATATCCAAATACTGGCAATGTATGGTAATAAACAGTAATAGCACTAAGCCATGTGTCAGCCCTGCATCTATAATCACATGACGTTTAATGAATGCATTCTCTCTTTCTTTAAATACTACAGTTCTGTGACTCTATAGGAATTCATTGTAAATGCTTACAGTATATTACACAAAACCTGCATAGTTAATAAATGATGCATCCTAAATATTTATGATGGGTGGTCCATTCTTTGCTGAATCTTCTGTTTAACTTAGCAGTACTTTTCCGGCGTTCCCAAGCCACTTGCCTCTACGATGATCAACTGCATTCAAATACTGCTATTTAAAACAAAGAGTTTGATTTATAACCAGTCCCTTGCCTCATAAATCACACCTGCAGTGCGGTGCCCAGGGCTGCCTATGTTCTGCCAGCATTTACCTTTTATAAATGATTTGGGTTTACCTCCCATTGTGATGCAGCTTAATACAATCACTAGATTCTCTATGGATATCAACTATTGCTGATGCTCAATTTCTCCAAAGGGGTCAATAATAATTTAGTTTTATGTTTTGTTTTGTTTTGTTTTATTTATACACATGTAATATGGAGAATGAATTGAGCCATGCTAAAATAATATATATAAAAGAGCCGTTAAATTACTCTAGGGAATGTTTTGACTGGGGTTCTGGCACTTGGGATGCAGGCAGTGGTGGGTGACAACAGTCCCAGTGACATCACTTTATAAATTGAGTGAGAGACCAGGGGGTAAATGTATCAAGCTGAAAGTTTGCCTGCGGGCTTGAAAAGTGGAGATGTTGCCTATAGCAACCAATCAGATTCTAGCTATCATTTTGTAGAATGTACTAAATAAATGATAGCTAGAATCTGATTGGTTTTTCAAACACGCCGGAAAACTCTCAGCTTGATACATTTACCCCCAGATCTCCTATCTAGATATATTGTGAAGACTTGAGACGTGAACAGAAACTGGTATTGCAGAATGACCACAGTGGTATTATTATTTTTTTTGCTATTATTATTGTCATTGATTTGTATGGCAATACAGTGCTGTACAGTTGGGGAAAGAGAGACATACATGGTACACAAATGAAATGCAGATTTGAAAACAGAGGGTAGGGGGGAAAAACCAGAGCTGAGATTAGAGGAGCAAGCGAGACTCAGAGTGGAGACTGAAACAGCAGCGAGGGTATAGCGGTGTAAGTAGAATAGGTGGGAGTATAGGATTTAATACAGATGTTGGGTTTCAGAGAACGTTTAAATATTTGAAGGCTATGGAAGAGTCTGATCTGGCATGGTAAGGAATTCCACAGGTGCGTAGCAGCACAGGAGAAGTCTTGTAGACAGGAGTAGATGGGGGTTGCTAGAGAGGAGGCGAGGCGCAGGTCAGATATTCTTAATAGCATATAGATTGTTGTACTACAAAAAATAGACACAAGACTAACTAAAGGCCTTATGCAGAGTTGACCTCAATTACTCCCCAAATGGCAGGTGCAAATTGAGTTTGCTAAAAAAGCCGCAATTATGGGCATATTCAAAGCTGCAACTATCACAAGATACCTCCAGGTCTACACTAGTAGCTTATTCCAGGCATACATCACATACACATACGCCTATATTTATAACATTTGTTTTATTTGTAAAATACGCAGTAGCTATTAGGCATCTATAAGACTTCAAAACTTCAAAAACATCTAATACAGGAGAAACAACTAGCCATCTCACATACATGAAAAACATCTAATACAGGAGAAACAACTAGCCATCTCACATACATGAAAAACATCTAATACAGGAGAAACAACTAGCCATCTCACATACATGAAAAACATCTAATACAGGAGAAACAACTAGCCATCTCACATACATGAAAAACATGTTTAAACAGGGACACAGAAGCATAATATATCATCCTAGCTGTACTTGGCCTACCTTAGAATGTACCTTTCCCCCACCATATGGCCTCTCCAGGTGTAAGTAGGATCACACAAATATGCATATGCGTTTGGACACTTTTCTGGGCAAGTCCAGTGCACTTTCACCCAAGATTTGCAAACTGGCGTAGTACTAACTCTGTGTCAGGAGCCGCGGCGGCCTCGGCCACCGCCACGACTCACTTCCTGTTCAAGTGAACATCCCGGCCGTCTCCATGACGACCAGGGCGTCACTTCCGGTTTCTCGGGCCCGACCGTTGCCAAGGCAACGGCCGGACGCCAAATGTAACAAGTGGTGCGCCCGGCTGCCTCACTTATCCTATGCGCTAGGATAAGCCTGCGGGCTAATTTATGTTAATGGCATGTCTGTGATGCGTTTTCAGGGCTAAGCCCTGATTGGCCAAACTCTGTATATAAAGCAGGGAGGGCTTAGCCTCCCTGCTGGTTATAGCGTCCAGTTACTTGTTAGCCAAACCTGCTCCTGCTCCTGCCTTGTATTGGTGAAAACCTGTTGGACTGACTCCCTGTGTATGACCCCTTGCCTGGATTTGGACCCTCCCTGTCTGCTCGTGACCCTTGACCTCGGCTTGTTTATTGGAATTGCTACCTGCTGCCGGCCCTTGACCTCTGCTTGGACTTAACTCCGCTTGCCTGGGTTCTCCCCAGCCGGTACACATTTCACGACCCTGTGTCAGTCTGCAGCCCAGTCTGTCCCCACCATCAGGGGCTCCAGTGAACACCTGACTGGCAGAGTAGACTCCGGGTTGTGTTGTGCCGGCTGGAGGGGTTCCTAACACTCTGCAATAGCCCCTAAGAGTCTAAGAAGTCTATGCATCAATATATTGCGGTGCCACAGAATATGCATTATTGCAAACTCCAGTGATGCATATTTAAGCACCACTCAATTCATCAAATGCATCATGCCGGGGCTATCCTGGGAGCCCCGACAAAGTGACCCCACTGCTGCAAAGATTTTTACCTTTTTACCAGCAGCTTAGCGCTGCCGGTGATAGGAGGAAGTGCTGTGCGCATACACATAACACTTCCACTGTAACGGATTCTGCGAAGCCAGAGAGGCTTCAGCAGAATCCCATAGGAAAAGACATGAAACGCCATTCTGAGATGGCGTTACCTGTCTGCGCAATGCAAAGCTTATCAAAGCTTGATGCATTGCAGAACATAGCAGTCCCCATATTAATCTACGGGGACTGTGATACTGCATGATATTTGCTTAAACGGAGGAGATTTCTGCCATATCTCCCCCGTTAGGCATGTAATACATAGCAAACATACTTAAAAGATGCAGAAACAGTCATTCACGCATCTTTTAAATGCCAAATCAGCTTGATGCATAGACTCTAAGTCTAAGGAATCACTGATTTATTTTTAAGAAAGTCCTACGTCTAGAGTTGGTAGCTGATGGTTTAGCTCCAGTTGGCCATCATCCTCTCATTTAATTTTATATTCCGGTCATTCCAATCTCATACATGCTCTAAACGTCCTATCGGTTGATGTTTTTACCTCGAACACTACAATAACTTTACATCTATATCATAAAGTAAATAATAATAGGCACAAGTTTGATTTTTGAAAACCAGAGGTCACAGCGTTAATTAATTTGTTGTACAAAATGGTGGCAAGAAAACAGAGTGTCCGTCAGCTTAAGCACCCAATACTATAAATCAATAAAGTAAGCCATGGCTGGAAATTAATGTTATTGGGGTTAACAATAATGTAGGTAAAAAAAGAGCTAAATTATGTAATTTTAGCATTTTTAAGCAATTTAAAAAAAATAAAAAAAAATACAGATCCAAAACCAAAACCAAAACACGTGAGGACGCTTTTGCCAAATCAAAACACGAAGTTAATAAACATCCAAGACCAAAACCAAAACACGGGGATCAGTGAACATCTCTAATATTAACCCCTGGGCGAGTTGGAGTGCCGAGATAATGTAAATCTTGGTGTGTGTGTGTATAGTCTCAGCCCTAATTGGGCTTCATCTCTCCTTAAAAACGATAAATCAATCCCTATCATGGCACTGTCATGACCCAACCTGTACCAACAGGGTATATGTTCCCACAGTTCAAACCCAGCAACATCACAAGGTTACAGGCTACCTGGGTATCAGTGCTACAAACATAATTAAGTGCAATACACTGGAATAAGTTTTCTCATCCCAGGACCCAAAGATACATTTGGACATATATATATATCCTCAGGTGAAAATAACCCTATGGAAGATTTTTGGTCTATTTTTCCTCTTTGTATCACCATTTGCCAACTATATTTTATATGTTAAAGTTTGAAGCACTTGCCTTTATAAGTCTACTTCATGCAGCTCTCCCGTTATATTACAGAATAATAATCCAATGCTAATAATTATATATTCTTACTTGACCTTTTCCTCCGTGTTTGCACTCGTTGTGAACATTTGTTCATTACAAGGGAGTAACTCGAAGTCCATATTGCTACCTCAGCGCCAGATTGGAATCATTGCAACTGTCAAGGTATTCTAGAACACAGTGATCTATGGTCAAAGGCAACTCTGCCAAAATACTTCTCCCTGTCTGAAATGTGATGAACACATCAGAAGCAGGAGCTCTGAAATAATGCCTGACTGCTCTGCTGAAAACTCGTCTCCTACAATTGACTGCAGCAAAGTCTGCGCCAGACTACGACTTTATTCACTTTGGGTTTACAATGTCATGTAGACACCATGTCAGGACTGTGCGTGTAACACAGTGTAGATGAACTGTGTTACTAAGTAATTTATATTATTTAGCTTTGCATGCTAACAAAATATGTCCATAATTGACACAATTAACACAAACCATACCTTCATGGTATAAAAGCAGCATTTTTAAACGTATAGTCATATTTCATATGTAACCGTTCTTAAAAAAAACAAAAACACAATCTTGGCGTATTTCGGAAAAATTACACCAATTTTATCTTAAGCTTTTACTCTTCCTATAATTTGGGATTGTGAGAGTGGGTCGTGGTATAATTCAGCACAGGGAAAAGTCACATTGTTTGAGGTAGCACATTGTTTGCTGTTTCAATGCAGAAACTTAAAATTAACAATTGTGGTTATATACAGTGGAGCTTGTGTATATATGAAGAGTGGTGGTAGTCACATGACACATCAATCACACCATTTCTGCTCAATGCTGGCCAGCTACTCCCGAAACATAATGGAAGGGTTGTTTTGCGGAGCGTCAAGACGTATCCACCGCTCCTTGGAGGTCACTAACGTGCGCTATATATCTCAATGAAACATGCTCCAACTGTAGTTAGTTACTTCAACAAGTAATTTCTTGTTTTACAGTCCCGGCAGGTAAAAGTGGGATAGAAAGTAGCAGAGTCGGGAACGATGGGAGAGATAATTGTGTCTTAGTAGGTGCCACTATTTATGCTAGTGGCTGAAAGCCTATCGTTAGTGTAACATTATTGCTGTTCCACATCTTATGCCAAACTGACTTCAATTGAAAGGTGACATGTTTGTAGATATTTCAAAAGACCTATATCTGCAGCCTTCAAAAGCCCTTCAAATACTGAGTCACCAGCCATGAAAACTCCTATCCAGAATCTACTAAGTGATTATGTAGCACAGCAGTCCATTTATTTAACTGTATTCAGTACTGTAGACTCAAAGTTTGGCACACGAAATCTATAGAGGTGAATTGGTAGTGGAATTTTGTCTTATCGGAGCCTTTGGTAGTAGTAATAGTTTGTGAGAGCCTAGTCTTACAGTCTTATAATTAGTGAAAGAGAAGAAGGGGAGTTTCTTTAAATTAATGAAATGTGTACAAGTGAATAAAATCATTTGAGACGGTAGCCAAGGACAATTAAGACCAATGTGTATGTGCAAACAAAATAAATAGCCCAGAACAGGCTCTCTGGGTCAAAGTTCTGCCCCGCGTACACCAACAGGAGGTCCATCCCGGTCCCCAATAACTACATTAGGCATCCCAGACTAATTGCAACCCCTCTGTGACATTTTCATCCAAATCCATCCAGTGAAAGGCCCAGAACAGGCTCCCTGTGTCAATGTTCTGCCCCGCGTACACCAACAGGAGGTCCAACCCGGTCCCTAATAACTACATTAGGTATCCCAGACCAAATGCCAACCCTCTGTGACATTTTCATCCAAATCCATCCAGTAAAAGGCCCAGAACAGGCTACCTGTGTCAAAGTTCTGTCCAGCGTAAAACAACGGGAGGTCCAACCGGATACCCAACCACTCCATTAGGCATCCCAGACCAATTGCCACCCCTTTGTGAAATTTTCATCCAAATCCATCCAGGGGAATGCCCAGAACAGGCTTCCCGGGTCAAAGTTCTGGTCAGCGTACACCGAGAGATCCAACTGGGACTTCATCCCCCTAGTATGTCTTCTGGTATCCAATGTTACCACTCTGTGAAGCTTTTGTCTATATCCATCCAGGAGAAGGCCCAGAACAGGCTCCCTGGGCCAAAGTTCTGCCCAACATATAGAAACGAGAGGTCTGACCAGAACCGTAACCCCTCTTAAACCTGCCCAAGATCCAACTGGACCATGTTGCGCAGGTTTTTTCCCAATCAATGCAGGGTGTCAGAATGCATATCGGACAAACAAACAAACAAACAGACCAATGATTTTTATTTAGTTTGTAGGAATTATTTGTAATAAATGCAGCTTCTCAGCAGGTAACATATGGGTTAAAATGTGCTATTTTATAAAAATGTTCCTGAATCTTGGTATTATAATAAATATCCAGGTACAAGAAACAGAGGAGACAAATATCAGCGGTCACATCATGTCAGGGCCCTGTGGTTATTACTGTAACTATAATCTTTGGGGTACAGACAAATCCTAACATGTTGCTGGCATTCAGTCACGCTGCTCCCACAGTCCCATGCATCATAACTACATTGCCATGGTATTGGCCACGACTGCCAGCATGCCATGCAGTGTTGTCATTCTCCAAGTGAGAAGAACACTGCACCACCCGCAGTGATATACAGTTCTGCTACCTATTATATTTCCTATTAATTTGTTTTTTACAGTACAGTAAAAGTTACAATACCATCTACAGCCTACAGCTGAGCTTCTGACCTGCAGTAACTGGGAATACCCAGAGCAAAGCTCCCCGCCCACTTCTTAGAAAACCAACACAGTAAAACAGGTGTGGTGGGTAACTGTAAAAATTCTTTCTCTGCCCACAGTAATTTTACTGGGAGGGAAAACACAGGGAGAGCACATTTCATCTATAATCACAGTCAGTCTGGTGGACAGAGCCAAGGGAACGTTGAATCTTTCATATTAACCACCATGCGGCTCACAGAATCATAGGGGTAAATTTAATTCCCTGCGTGGTTCCAAAGCACAACGCGGTCTGCACACTATTACCGTTACTACAGTAATAGCTGTGTGTTATTACTGCTACTATGATAATATCTACGCTGATTTTTGCTCGCAGCTCTATGAGCTGCAAGCTAGAATTTGCGTTGAAATTACCGTTGTAATAGTAATAGTGCCTGAGCCACATTGTTTTAAAGAGCAACATTTGGAATTGAATCTACCATAGAGTATATACCATAGAGTGCATTCCATAGAGTACACACCATGTAGTACATACTATAAAGGAGTACACACCATGGAGTACATACCATAGAGTACATACCATAGAGTACATACCATTGAGTACATACCATACAGTACATACCATACAGTACATACCGTTGAACACTTGATTGAAATTTTGGAAGTAAGTAAACTCATCTCACCAGGAGGATCTTTTAGGGTCAAAATTTGTCAGGGGGGCAGAGTTCTTATGGACGGCACTGCCTGAACCCAATATAAACTAAGCGCATGTGTGGTGAAGCTCAAATGGATGCTTGTTCTGAGGAGCAAAGCCTGGGGCTGCAGGAGGAAGATTGTCAATGTCAGATTCACCCAACAATTTTGCTATGGAGCCTGGCAACTCAGTATTCCGTCCAAGGATTGGTAAATTAGTGTCTAAATAGCAATAGTAGAACTATCCTTCATTATGTTTACAGACTTAGCATGTTGCCCCTGTACATAGATTTTATGGTGCACCTTTTACAACCCTCCACTGACTCCCCCATGTGTCTGCCCCTCTTCCCTCCTGTCTCTATATCTATTCTTCTGCTCCAGCTACACTATTGCTATGCTTGTAGCTTTTGTAGTCTATGTATTAATCGTTTATTGTTCTGTGCTGTTATACCCTGTATGGTCTACTGTTTGTAATATGTATGGCACTGCAGAAACCTTGTGGCACCTTATAAATAAATGATAATAATAATAACAATAATAATACTGTTAGGCTACATCCACAGGGATGCTGTTTGTAGGCATGTAGGGAGCAATTGAGAGAAGAGCATGAAAATTGATGCTTATATCATTGTTCACGTGTCTTCATGCACCAGCATTCCCTGCACACTAGAAAAAAAAGCATCCGTGTGGATGGAGCCCTATACTCAATGTAAAGAGCCGACATTGTAGCTGAAATTTTATCTGTCTCCTAGTTACACCTTCAGTGTTATTCTTCCTTAACCCTCCGTCTCCTTCTCCTCCTTTAAAGTTCACTCCATCCTCCTCTTCTCCACTCTCCACCTTCATGTTGCGGTCATCTATCGTCCCCCTGGCCATTCTCTCAATTTCTTGATAACTTTGCCGCCCTACTTTCCCATTTCCTCTCTTCTGACTTCCCACTATTATTATTGGTGATTTTAACATCCCCACTGACTTTCCTATTACTACTGCTGCCTCTAATTTCCTCACTCTCACTTCCTCTAATGGCCTCTCACAATGGACAACTTCTGGAACCCACCGAGATGGTCACTCCCTGGGCCTAGTGTTCTCCCATCTCTGTGACATCTCCAACTTCTCCAATTCTGTCTTCCCCCTCTCTGACCACAATCTCCTTTCCTTTATTCTCTCTTTACCCCTTGCCCCACCTCTCCCACCCAAAGTTGCTCGCACGCTGCGTCCCATCAACAGCATTAACCACATCATCTTTGCGTCCTCTCTCGAACCCTTACATGCTCCCATTTCTTCCCTATCATGTCCCAACGCTGCTGTCTCTCTTTACAACACCCCACTCTCTGCTGCCCTTGATACTGCAGCCCCTGCCACCCCCCTTCATCCCCACCAATATAAACTCCAACCACTCCATTGCTGACTTCACCCAGTATAAATTCATCCTTTCTTCCTACTATTCTGCCCTGGTCCATTCACTCAATCAATCAATCCTGGTCCATTCACTCATCATTTCTTGTCTCGACTATTGCAAACTCCTTCTCACTGGTCTTCCTCACTCTCGCACTTCTGACCTTCAATCCATGCAAAATGCTACGGCTAGGCTCATCTTCCTCTCCCACAGCACCTCTTCCACTTCTCCTTTGCATAAATCCAGCCTCGGACTGGCCTGCCGGGCATCCGGACTATCCACCGGTAGGCCCCGACACCTGATAGCCCCGCCCACTTCCTTGGTGGGGCGGAGCAAAGTAAAGATGGTCCTGATCGATTTTCATAAAAACAGAGAGCTCAGACTAACTACTATGATAGCTGTGCACCACTGCTGTCTGCTCCCCCAGCCTCCCAGCTGCTGCTGTGAGCTTCTCAGTGACAGGCAGCAGCTGTGAGATGAGATCGAGGTGAACTGCAGGGGAATGACTCGTGATCATGTGATTGTGATTCTGCTTCCTAGTTCATCAACTTCCTGCTGCTGCTGCTGTGAGAAGAAGGAGGCTCTACTGTTAAGAGAGGCTGTGTAAGTATTTCTATTTCTCTCATCTTCCAATTATTTGTCCTGTTTACATGCATACCTCATATTCATGCTGCTATTACTATTTATTTACATCTTGTGATACCATTTAGCACAGGCACTTGTTACCCACTTGTTATCCTTTTTCCATCTCCCTTTTTGTGCCTGATCCCTATTTCTCTTTTTCATAATTATTTGTCCTACTTTATGGAAGTGGAAGTAGAGGATAGATCATGAAACTACTGGCACCTGAATATTATTCAGTGTGTGTGCAATGCTCACCTACATATTGATGACATACTTGTTTTAGAGAATGCCAGTTATTCCAGTAGGGGAAAATGGATAAAACACTATCAGATATATATGAGTATATGTTAACAAGTGATTCTTTAAGAACTAATCTAATACTAACATGTCACCAAGGACAGGTTGTTTTGTTGTATTGCTGACAGAATAATTGAGGTGTGGAGAGCAGTCACACCATATTGTTGTTTCTCACAAGTATCCAAGCAAACATCTGGTATTGTGTATTTGTATAGATGTAGATATTTATTTTTATATATATATATATATATATATATATGTGTGTGTATAGCTCAGTGGTTCCCAAGGCATGTGCCGTGGCTCCCTGGGGTGCATCGGCAATCTCACAGGGGTGCCTCGTGGCCAGTGTTAAGCAAGGTCGGGGACTACTTGGTAATTATTTTGGCTTAATGGTGCCTTGAAAAAATTATGGAGGCCCTAAGGGTGCCTTGAACTGAAAAAGAGGATAGGGTAGGGGGGTTAGTTTTGGACAATATAAAAGCACTACTTGTAAACATAAAATTATACTGTTAATGGGGAGGCTGTTAAACTAAATTAAAAAATGTCCATAACTGTATGTTACAACCATTGATGGTTAATTTATATGCTTTCATTTAAAAGCTGCTGTTTAATTTTCTATTTCTAATGTATAGTTTTGTAATGAATCATACATTTGTTTATCAGTATAAATAAAGGTTATTTATTGATTGATACACATTTCATCTCTATTTTCTTTACATGATACATGTGAAATTGACCTTATTTGCAAGGTCCGCTTTTTCTTTATAGACTACACTTGGTGCTATACGTTGTCCTCTGTGGACAGACCACACCCCTTTAATGGCTGGCCACACCCCCTCTTGCAGTTGGCCACACCCCAATGTAATGGGCCCCTATCACCGCATTCCCCCGGTGGGCCCTTTATGTCCCAGTCCGACACTGCATAAATCCCTCCGTTGGCTTTCTATCCATTTCAGAATTCAGTTCAAGCTCCTTACCCTCACTTACAAAGCCCTTATTATCACTTCTCCCCCTTACATCTCTGACCTTGTCTTGAGGTACATACCTACCAGTCCACTCCACTCCGCCTCTGACCTCCGGATCAATTCACCCCTCATTACCTCCTTCCATGCTCGCCTTCAAGACTTCTGCCGTGCTGCCCCTAATCTTTGGAACTCCCTACTCCGCGTGACTCGTATCTCCCCCAACCTTCAGTCCTTCAAACGCTCACTCAAACCTCACTTTTTCAAGCTCGCCTATCCTACCACCTCCTAACCATTATATCAATCACCTCTCCTTCTTCGTCTTCCATCTAAATTTTTTCTCCCAGTTGGTCCTACTGTCTCTCACCACCCAGCCCTTTAGAATGTAAGCCCTCGTGGGCAGGGTCCTCTCTACCTCTTGTCCCATGTCTGTCTCCTGTCCCTCGTATGTACTGTCACATCTTTTGCTGCACTCTGTGTGAGTTCCCATAGCATTACTCACACTCATCTGTGCTGCTGATATGTATTACCTCATCTATTTGTTACTTGCTTTTGTATCCGGTGCTACGGAATTTGTGGGGCCTTATAAATAAATAAATAAATAAATAAATAATAATAATAATCTGTGACTCATACTTGTGCTAAACTAAGACAAGACAGATCTATAGGATGCAGGACATGTGTCTTCTGTATATCCTACACAAACAGTGTCTAGAAGGTTTGGTTGCTTTATTACACGTTTAACTATAAAAATAAAGTTGAATAAAACTTTAAAAAAACATACAAAGAGAGAGAGAGAGACCTGTCATAAATGACCCTGCTCTCCAGGCTATAAATATAGAAAGAGCTATCAGCTGATGCTTTTCATCCTCACAGCATAAACTTTTTCCAACTATCTCTACTGCGGGAACTTATTTCCCACCATCAACGGGCTCTGTGTAAGTATCTCAGATGTCAGACACGCCGTGGTACCCTGCATACCTTCTCTGACACTGTGCAGCCGCCTGTCTCCTGATTACTGACACATTTTCTACCACAATTCCTTCTGCACAGGTCAAATGTTACACTATTGTTAAAATTGTCTTCCGGAACTACTCTGCTTTCCAAAATCAAAAGGAACTGTAAGAAACAGATCATCAGATAATGAGCTTAATTCATTTTAGCCAGGAGAATTAAATCTTGATTTACACATAGAAATACAAACTACTATATCATCAAATTAGGCCACTAATACAATGTTTTTATAAACAGGACACATTTTTCATGAAATGATTGTTAGATGTTTTCTGAAGTATAGTATGTAACATAACAGGGGCAGACACAAACAGAGAGGATGTCAAGAGGAAATATGGAAGCAGGGATGGGAACAGACATTAGACTGTAGAGAGCATGTGGTGCAGTGATTCATGTGGGTGGAGGTAGATGTGGAATGTGATTGGTGTATGCATGTTTGGAGGTATGTGTCCATCACGATAGCAGATACTGCTGTTCCTGCAACTTTGTTTTAGTAATAAGATATAGCTGCCTGGCCACATATAAATCTATATGATAATACATTACAGAGTGCTCAGTATTACTTAATAGACCTTATTGTGCTGATACAGGGGCTCCCTGGCCAGTGGCTAGGGGGTTAGTGTAATTAGTAGTACCCCACCACAGGAAGATACATTTGAGCCATTGGTAAATAGCACATGGGTTACTTTAATCATTTCCTCTCACCCATCCAAGGGATTGGCTGAGGCATCGAATGTGCTGGTCTATCAGCCAATAGGAACAGAGAGGTATATACTTAGCAAACACATCATACTGAAGCTTGATTAGATCATTCACTATTCACCACCACTCGGGGTGGGTGGGGGGTTCTTAGCACCCGGAATGAGCTAAATATCTTGCCTGTTTACACCACCCATGGAGAATGCTTTAGTTCTCCTACACCCATCAAGGTGACCAGGAACTTGGACAACATTTATTAAATGTAGCACAGGTTCTTTTATCCCACAGAGGCCTTACTTCTACCATACAACTAGAAATGGCATGTTCAGTTCTGTGGCACTTAGCTGAGATGTCTTTATAATGTGTAATATCACAGAGCTCAGCTCTAGTAATTGGGACCTGTCACTGGAAATTACTGTATTAGTACCGCTAGGCATTGGGATGGCTATATGCAAAAATCCACCTGCACCACTTCTACAAAATGTGTCAGCACTGGCATTGGTACAGTTCTGTAGTGTGAGGACATATTGTATCAAACATTAGTAAGAAGACCAGGAAATGTCAAATAAAAGGAAGAAAATTGTATCAGCCTGTATTTTTGCACACTTTAATCGGAAATATTTTTAGTGCATGTCTGATATCATTCAGCTAAGGAAACAAACTTGTAAGAGCAAGTACCTGCACAAAGCATCTCTCCCCATCTGTTGCTGTATTCTTAATTCCTGCATTCAGCATTTTACATGAGATCACTCTTTGGCTGTCTCCTCGCAGAGAGATTGAATGAGATTGTGTTCTAGAAGCATCAGCAGTATTGTACTACATTAATCTTTTGGACTTTGACAGTTGCAGAGGCTCACCAGCCATTAGTTACAGTTAACAATAATGGAATTAATAACCCTGCGTCAAGCCTCTGCAGTCAGAATGCCTTTATACTGTATTGGATAAAGTAAACAACAGGCAGCATCAAAAAGGCTATCCACTAAGTTTAATCTGTAATGTAACATAAAACAGAAGATTTGTTTTGTGGTAGTGGAAACATGATCGGTAAATGTGAAAAAAATTAAGTAAATTAAAAAATAATAGGTTTCCTAATATTGGAATATCATGGCACAGCCCGTCTTAACCACCAACTACATACTAGCCATCCAACTGTCCAAATTGTGGCAGGACAGTCCCAATTTCAGGGCTCTGTCTCCCTGTTCAATCTGGAGACATGTTTGGGTGGGAATGACACATGACCACGCCCCCGTCATGGCATCACCATGCCCCCCTACTAAGCCATGTACCATTGGCTATCTTGGCCCGTTATATGCACTCATAACACATTGCTTGTAGGTGTGGTCTAATGCATGGTAAGCACAGCTGGACCCCACCTCAGAATAGTAATCTTTCAGTCCAGAGATGAATTATGAACACATCTATCACAGGCTGCCACCATGCTAACACTGGCGGAAGCCCACGCAACAGGATTACAACTATGATTATGGCGGTACAATTATGAACACATTCCTGTTTCAGCTGTCGCCCTCCCAGGATGGCGATAGCAGGAGATATTCAATGAAAAATGCTTTATTTTTTAAAAAATGGGAATACTATCAACATAATTATCGTATTTTTCGCACCATAAGACGCACTTTTTCCCCCAAAAAAGTGGGGGAAAAAGTGTGTGCGTCTTATGGAGCGAATACCTGGTTGCCGTGGGGACACTCAAGTGTCCTGCTGCCGGGTGGATGTCTCTATTCTCCAGTGCGCATGCGAGTGACGTGGTGGACGCGACCTACGCTCTCTACAGCCGCCGCTCCGAGGGAAAAGGGAGAACTTCTCTGACATCGCAAGCACCTTACAGATTGAGGACTATTTTTACTTTTAGCTTTCTCATTCGCAAAAGGACTCTCTTGCAGCGTGTGATACATCTCGGTATTACAGAGCATGGAGGAACGTTCACTGGCAGGGAAAGAATAGGGTAAGATCTATTTCCCTTTGTACTCCACCAAGTGTCCACACTTGCTTACAGTTACAAAAGAGCTTTCCTTTTCAGCAACAGTTTATGGACAAAATGATGTTAGTACAACCTTGTGTTTTAATGTGGACTATAAATACTACTTTAGCTAGAAACGCTGAATTTGCTTGATGTTCCACCTTCCCTGCATCGACAAATAGAAAGGGGTCTGTGCACTATAATGCTTGTAATTCTCGACCTACTAATAGTGGTAGGTCCAATCATTGTAATATGTCATTACAGTTACCTACCCACCTGCCTAAGAGAATTCACATCACATCAGTGATAAATAAGAGTGATATATTTATTCCTTATACATGTTTAGCACCCAGGTCCTGATTATCCAGTAGGCTCAGGCTACAGCCTAGGGTGTCAGATTTGAGATTTGGTTCAGAATATTTTTTTTCCTGTTTTCCTCCTCTAAAAAGTAGGTGCGTCTTATGGTCAGGGGCATCTTATGGAGCGAAAAATATGGTATTTTTTCAAATATATTTCCTTGACAGCCAGTCATCTTTCACATGCGATCGCAGCTGCGATCATGTGACCCGCCCCCTCACCCTGTCAGCTGATGTTCCCGCGCCGCTGAAGGGAGAAGAGCAGAGAGGCTGCAGCAATCAACTTTTGGGTAAGTATACTGGTTTTAGTGTGACCATCTCATTGTTATTGCTGAGCCTATTTCTTTTTTTAAAAAATATGTCTGTGCATGTCTCTGTTTTCTCGAGATAAACCAAGTAAGTAGTATAGTTCCTCTTTTTTCTGTAAAGTAAATGCAATTTGTATTATCTATTCATATTTCCAGAGCTTTATAAGCTAATATGTCTTGCCTAGAACCATTTCAAGTAGAAACCATGACATTATAACTAAGGTCAGTGAACATATCTTTATGCTAATTGTAGCTCACTAATGCTCACCTACACTGTACCATGATAGGGTTTGGTGCATCCGTTCTGCAGCAAGGTGTCCACAGAAAATTATTTTAGAATTTTAGCAACTATGCGTTAACAATTAATATGTCATCATAGATTAATACTTCAGCAACTACCTATATAATTCTAGACCAGAAAATGCTTACTTTCTTCTTTAAACTATCTCCATTTTTAAGTTGTTAAATTGACAATAAATTATGACAATTATATGACATTAGTGTAATAAGTAGGTATTCTAGTAGTTTAACGTTAAACTAATCTAGGAAAGCCAAACTATAGGGAGGGGGTGATGGGACCTTTAATGCTGAGCTGGTTTGGGTCTATAATTGAATGTGGGGCTGAGTGTGGGGGCTATCTATTAAATGTGAGTATTAATTATTTAATGCTAGGAATGGTCGTGGGAAATGGATGTATTAAACGTAAATGCTAATAATTTATTGCTGGGACTGTTTGGAGGGAGGGTAATAGGTTTATTTATTAAATGTGAATACTATTAATTTAATGTTGGGGTTAATTGGAGGGAAATAGATCTATTCATCAAATGTGAGCACTATCACTTTAATGTTTAGGCTGGAGAGAGGCCTAATTATTAAATGAGGGTGCTGTTTATTTATTGGCAGGGATGGTTGACGCTTCTAAATGTACCCATTCTTTTTTCCAAATAGGGCCCTCAACATTCCAGGATCCAGACAAGCCGCAACTAAAGAAACCAGCAGCCACAGGTGGTAAAAGTGATCTGAGCTTAGTGCAGGCTTGGCTAACCTGTGGTACTCCAGGTGTTGTGAAACTATAAGTCCTAGCATACCCTTCCAGCAATAAGCTGCTATATATTGGCAAAGCATGCTGGGGCTTGTAGTTTCACAACACCTGGAGTGCCACAGGTTAGCCAATCCTGGTCTAGTGGGACAATCCTGATTTTTGGTGACTGTTCTGCCCAATCTAAGGGGCAGGTCAACACTGTGTATTCTTTATACACACACTGCATTCTTTATATACTGCACTAAGGTGTTAGCTGTCCTTCGTGGACTGACCACTCCCCCTCTAGTGTCTGGTCCCACCTCTATGATGGCTGACCACACCCCCTTTGGTGGGCCCCTAGTGTTGCATTCCCCGGTGGGCCCTTCATGCCCCAGTCCGACACTGGTCTTGCCTATCAGAACCATATCTAAAATGATCAGCCTTTTTCCTGGTAGTTTGGCCAAAACCACAGGTGGTTGTCATTGACATTGTCATCATCATCAGCTATTTATATAGCGCCACTATGTCCGCAATGCTGTACAGAGAACTCACATCAGTCCCTTTCCCATTGGGGCTCACAGTCTAAATTCCCTAACACACACAGACAGACTGAGAGAGACTAGGGTCAATTTGATAGCAGCCATTTAACCTACCAGTATGTTTTTGGAGTGTGGGAGGAAACCAAAGCACCCGGAGGAAACCCACGCAGAAATGGAGAGAACATACAAACTCCACACAGATATAGTTAGGAATCAAACTCATGACCTTGGTGCTGTGAGGCAGAAGTGCTAACCACTAAGCCACCGTGCTGCCCCTGTATGCAATTTGAGTTTTCAGGCTCCAAACTGCAGGTTAGTAAATCCTGAGCTTTAGCTCTGCCTGTTACTATGGTAATAGTGCACATTATTACTGTTAATACGGTAATTTGAATGCTGAGTTTTGCTCTCAGCTCTGACAGCCGCAAGCAGAAATCTGCGTTAAAATTACCGTAGTAGCGGTAATAGGGAGTAACTCGGTCAATTGAATTCCCGCCTTCGTGTTTTCATTACACTTCATCTATTGTATGTTGCTGTCTGCAGACATTTTTTCTTACCTCTCTTGTACAGCGGTAACAACTTGCCAAGCAATATACACAGTCAGTCCCTAATATGAAAAAAAGGAAGCACTTGAACAACTATATTAGCAACACTGTGTTTTTCCAATTAAAGGCATTGCAGACCTTGGAGATAGCTTTCCTTTAAGTGGAAAGCTATTAATAGTCCCCTGGAATTAGCCCACTAAAATTTCAAACAACAATAGTGCTAAATTTTGGTCTACACAAACTTTTGAGGCTTTACAAATATCATCCCACGACAAAGGTTTTGTGTATATGTAATTTCTGCCGACTGATAATCACAGCCAATCAGTCCAACAATTTCTCATTATCATTTTTCTAAAGAAAGAATTCCATTAAGCACTTGTCACAATAAAACTATGCAGAATTAGCTAAATTAAATTGACCTTTGCCCTGGCACAGGAGTAATTTCAATTCGGAAGAGAAAACAGCTCAAGGAATTATTCCAACATTTTTAGGCTAATTATAATAATACATCTCACGATGCTGTGTTAATCCTATTGTCGACATATTCTTATTAATGCTCCCCTGAAAATGATGGCAGCTTATCAAGAAGATGATTTTAATTAAATGCGTTAGTTTTCACATACAATATATAAAACACTATATGTGTATGCAGAAATAATTCTGGATTAATCTTTACTATGTATTGATTCAGACTACATTCAAAACGCTAAAAATGAATAGCAAATAAACATGACATAGGGGGCCTGAGTCATTAAGGAGAGCAAAGCATAAAACAGGAGTAACTTTGCACCTTGGCAAAGCCATATCACATTGGAGGGGGAGGTAAATTTAAAATGTGGGGGCAGATTTATAGTTGGGGTAGGGCATGTCCTAGAATAATTTACAGTGTAAACATAAAGCTATCAAGTATTTGTGTGCTACATGAAAAAGCATCCAGTATTTACCTTGTGTGCAAAATGATAAACTAATTTGCACCCCTTGCATTGTAACATGGTTTGTCCAGGAGCAAATGTACTACATTTTTTGCATTGCTCTCCTTAATGACTCAGGCCCAGGGACTTTATCTCATGTAGAATGGAAATATTCTACTATTTGATATTTGTAAGAATGAAAAATATTAGGAAAAATATCAGCGAGGATGGAACCCCAGCTTAAATCTACCCTAATTAATCTAATGTCATAAATGTATGTAATATTGGAAGACCTAGAAGCCCTTAGTACAGAGGTGGCGGTCATTTTGTGAGCGGTAACTGAGGAATTAAGCACTTTGTGCCTCGTATTCCAGTCTTGTAAATAGTTCTTAGGGAATTTATATACTGCCTTTTCTAAACGATTGCCTCCACTGTTAGTATCATCATCAATTTATATAGCGCCATTAATTCCGCAGCGCTGTACAGAGAACTCGCTCACATCAGTCCCTGTCCCATTCGAGCTTACAGTCTAAATCCCCTAACACACAGACAGACCAAGAGAGACTAGGGGAAATTTGATAGCAGCCAATTAACCTACTAGTATGTTTTTGGAGTGTGGGAGGAAACTACAGGGAGAACATGCAAAATCAACACAGATAAGGTCATGGTCAGGAATCGAACTCATGACCTCAGTGCTGTGAGGCAGAAGTGCTAACCACTTAACCACCATGGACTCTAGACTTCCTCTGACTGCAGTAGACCTCAGGACAGATGCATATTCTAACAATTACAAGCATACCCTCGTGCTTATTTTATTTTTTTCCTTTTGAACTTTAATATATATATTTTTTACATAGAACCTGGAACTGGAAGTCCAAGTCCGGTTCGCATGCCCGGCATGCAGAGGGTCCCAGGACTGGCTTGGAAAGCGGGAAGACTCCTCTTAGAGCTGCCTGTCAGTATTTGAAAAAAAATTGCAGGATAAAAGATTTTCTATTGCTACAATATGAAGTAGTATGAAATGGGACGTACCTGAACTGACAGCCCCAAAATCAGGACTCCACCACCAGAACCAGTTGTCAGAAAGTGCTGCTCTCTCCTGACACTTCTTGCAGCTTTCACTGACTGCTGCTGGTTTCTTTAGCTCAGTGGCCTCTACTTCGTCCACGATCCACCTCACTCCTTACATTCATTACTCTCAACCTCCATGGCCATCATGTTTGATGTCATTCTCTCTTCCATTTAGATTGTAAGCTCTCACAAGCAGAGACCTCATCACCCTTTTCGCATCAGTGTGTTTTTAGCTTCCAATACCCATAACCTCTTACCAATTGCACAGTGTTACATAAATTCAATATTGGATAGAAATAATATTTTAAAGGTATTTTAAACATTTCTATCATTATTTTGTATATTTATAGCTGACCATAAAAGTTAAAACTTTGGAGAACACGACAACTATCAGGGATTCCGAGACAAGTGAATCATGGCAGTGAGTTGGTAAAATGGGATTAAGATTTTATATTTGACAGGAAACATTTAATCACTAAATTATTCAATTATGGAGTGTGCCAGATTCCCTGAGTTGTAGCCATATTGTGCACAGTTTTTGTAATTTGTCACAGTTTCCTTTACAGTAGGGTTATTAGACCAGACGGGAAACAAATTGTCCATTTGATAGAAACACAAAACTGATCGTGAAGTGTTGATTCTTTATTGAGTGAGGACTGTTATCTTGTTTGCTTGACTGGGAAAGGCTAAGACTGGGTACACGCTACAGAAGACTTCTCCCGATGCAATATCATCAATGATTTTACCAATGACTGAAAATCAAGATCAGCAGCCGATTGCTGTGTACACACTATACCGGTTTTACAAGATTTACCTTCTGATCTGTGCTCTTCATCTGTCATAACCATCAGCTGAAAAGATGGTGACTCTGTAAACTCTATGGAGATCTATGGACACTGCCGGTCCTGAGTGCATACACACTGCAGAATTGGAACAACATCGTTCCATCACTGAATGAGATTTTTAGTCCGCTTATAAGATCATATTAAATGATGCGATGTGCTTTGAAATGATAATCGTTCATCGCTACAGCGTACACACTAATGCGATATCGGGGCGAATGGTCGTTTATCGTGTGATTGGTCTGATGATCTTCTGAAGATCATGTAGTGTGTACCCAGCCTAAGGCTACCATATAGATAATACCTGGTGATAGTTTGTATGCACAGCATTAAGGCATACAACTTGTCTGTCGTTATGCAGCGAAAGGTTCCCTATAACACCGACAACTGAACAAGCATATTAGAATTTCAGATTAATATTCTACAGTCAGATGCAAACGTAGATGTTCCATTGAAGCACTTGCATGTGTAATTATTGCAGGGCAATATTGTCAATGTATTCTAGGCTTAAATGTTAACTCCACAAAAGAAGACAAAAATTTAGTTTTGGATGGAGATTAGATAATTAAACATGAAAATTTACACTTGACACTTATCTTTGATATGACATCAACATGTCCTAATATTACTCTGATCCAACTGTCCAATGCTGATCTTCTCTCTCAGTCTGAGATAAACAGGCTGATCGGGCGTCAAGGTGTCAACGACAGAACGGGGCAGCCTGTCGCTTCCAAAGCCACACCTCCGTCCTGCTGCCGGAGGGGCGAAGGGCGTTCTATTTGTTCAAGTTTTGTGTAACATATATTCTGCATAGAGTTTACAGTGCGTTTTTCTGTAGATTATTTATCTATTTATTTACATTATGGGACTGAAGAATAATTAGATAGTTGACATAATATTTATGCATACATTTAAGTTCATAAGAATGACATGTCAGCCATTTATTTTCTCCCTATATTATATGGTGTTTTGCAAAACCATTTGCTCTGGGTGGATTAATCTTAGCATGTGTTCTGTTCCATAAGTAGAATTTGCTGAACCACCTGAGAATCGTTAGCAGATTCCTGGTTTCCTCCAGCTTGAAGGGATGAAATAAGTGATAATGCTTGTGTGGCAATTGCTACAGTACCAGTATGTAATTAAATTGAATATGTCAAGATGTCAGAATAGACAAAAGATCTTTAGAATTGTCTCACTGAATGCAGAATAAAGATCCGGTCTTTCTATACACTCAAGAGGGATGCTGATGCATTACGAGCCCACACATACAGCAATTTCGGTTCTATTGGACAAAAATGACCAAACTATGGATCCACATTGCATTCTGGGTAAATATTCCATGATATTTAACTAGCCAGCATTAAACTGAGACACAGTTATACAACAGCTGGAATTAAAGGTTCCCATAAATAATGCAACAATTTACTATAAAATCTATAGGTACCATTAACTATTTTGAGTACAGTTTACCATATGCAAATACAGTCTAATTTCTTTTTCCCTTTCTAATTGACAGACTCCACATGCAGCGGTGCTTCTATTATGTCTTCTATCTGGATAGCGTGAAGTCATTTGTTATACCATCTACATGGCTTGTCTTTCACTTAGAGCTTAATGCACCTATATGATTAGAGTAATCGCTTTACCGTGTTATTTTTCTACAATGGTGGAAGCTGTTAAATAGGCGCAGACTTCTGTGCCGATAAAAGAGGCGATGGCAGCCTATAATTACAGAGCACCTGAAGTCATTTGACAAATTAAACGCTTATTCTGCGGTCAATGCCGCCGTGCTGCTCCCTCTTGTCCTGTCACAACATTTCTCTTTTGTGCTTCCTCAGCCCACTGTGTTCAAAACATTCTGGATGACAGGGCTTGCTGCGACTTGTAGTTCAACAAGGGCTGGCGCGCTGTAATTGGCAGGATGATTATAAAACAGGGCTGTTCCAATAGGTTTTTAGGATCGGCAAGGTTTGTTAACATGTGCTGTAAGAAAAAGATGAATAAAATGCTTTGATTATGTAATACAAATAATTTTAAAGATATAGGGGCACATTTATCAATATTCACATAAAGTGAAAAGTAGTTTTCAATCCTTATCGCAATGATAAGAATTGAACTATTTCTCACATTTATGTACAGCCCTGCACAGAAACAGCAGTTCCGAAAAACTGCTGTTTCAGTGATAAAAAAAATCATACTTACCCCCCTCTTCGGAAGCGCTGTCTCAGGGTCTTCTCTTCATTCTTCAATTGCGCATGTCCAGTCCCAAGAACTGGACATGCGCACACAGATCCCCTCTCTGTCGAGAGCGTGCTGAGTGACAGGGAGGGATCATGTGATCCCTCCACACATGCGCTGTACAGCTCTGCTCTTCGGAGCAGAGCTGACAGCATTAGATTTCTTCAATTCCGATGATGTACACCAGCTTCAGCTGGCGTACATTAACATGACAAGTTCCCGAAAAAAATGTTTTTTCGGGACTTGTTAGATTGCGACCAGGAGCAGTCACCATTCTGTTGAATGGTGACTGCTCCCAAAAACGATCTGAAGTGAAAAGCAGTCATTTTCATCAGTCATCAGTGCGATGGGACTTTAATAAATTTGCGTTGGACACTTTCTGGACCAAATTACACGGTAAGTGCACGATAGTGCAATACCGTTTTTTCTTAAATATGCCCCATAATAGATTAAATAATGTGTCTTGCACTGTTTATAAGTTCTTCTATGCTCCCTTTACCCAGCGGAGATCACAATCTATTTGCGAACGCTATGAGTCCCATTTACAGTTGGACACATTTGTGCATTGAACGCATAAAAACCATAGTTATATGTATATGTTGTGTCATATCACAAGATGCATCTGCTCCAAAACAGTAATATTTGCGCCAGTTGTACGTCAGCTGTACGAGATGTAGTTTGACAGTGTTTGTAGTAAATGCTATTTGTACACAATATATTAATGTAATGAAGTGTCATAAACACAAGAGAGATAATTGTCTTGACTGTTGATAAATGTGAAAGTCACATTTTCAATACGAAATGTAGTCAAATCTAAACAAACACTTCCACATCTGTGGTTTAACCTTTTAAAAATCAAATGGGAGTTTTCTTTCCCACAGTACACCAAATAGAAATGACAAATAAGTCATCTGAATAGGCAGCCCTGACTTGATATAATATAGCTAATAAATCAACTGGAGAGGTCAATACACAATCAGCCAATCAGAAGTGGCTAGAGAGTGCTGCTAATAGTCATCATCACAATTGGGTATTGTTGCAAACAGCCCTATACTTGCAGTACTATTCTGCCTCTCAAAGCGTAAGGGGGCACACGTTAATGATATACAAAACTCTACAAACAGACATATGTGTAGCCATTTTTGGTATGCATGCATAGCACGGAAATGCTTATCTTCCACAAAATAAAATGTCAATGTTCAACTCTAATTGATCCCCTATGTTGACTCCTAGTTCTTGTGATGTAGAGAGGTCTTCACAACCCTGACTGATTCTCTCTAAACTTAAAAAAAAGCAGAGACAGTTTCGAATACTAAAGTTTTATTAATTTAGAAAACATCTTTCCTTTTGACCTCAATGTCTTCTTTTGCTGTAGTGATGTTAGAGCAATTATAGGAAATAAAATAGTATAATACAGAAAGTGTATAAGGCATACCTCCCAACAGTCCCGATTTTGGTAGGACAGTAGTGATTTTAGGGCTCTGTCCCAATGTCTCACCCAGGGACATGTGTGTGGGGATGTTGGAAGGTATCTTCCGTTCACAGCTGCGCTGCATAGCAGAGCAGCGGTGTATGGATTCCGTGCATCTACATTTGGAGCATACTGCAGTGTTTGGTGGGGAAGGCAGCCTAGTGCTTCACAGCGCTAGGCAGTCCTCTGGGGGAGTGAACATACCCCCATTATGACTTGACCATGCCCCCTTCATGACATCACCACGGCCCTGTCCCGATGCCAGGTACTCAAATGTTTGGAGGTATGATGATGGTTACTATGCAGTGATTCTATTAAAATGCTTAAATAGCATCACTTAAAAATATGGGGCCATTTGATAACAAGGCAAAGATTATGGAATCCCAATGATAGACATTTAAAGGAAATAGCTAAATTGTGCCTGTATTTTCTTTAACATATTTAAGTGTGTGTGATCTAAATTTAATTCTCTATTATTCCATAATTTTTATTTTATGTATTGTTTTGCTAAGATTCATGTCCATGTGCGTGTGTGTTCTCCAATGAAAAAGATGGCATGGACACTATACCAAGTAAGTGATGTCTTTCTGCAATAGTCTAGCCTGCGGTCCATTCACAAATATCTCACCCTGCAATCTCCCAGGACTGCTGCACAGCAAACAACTTAAGTTGGCCACAAGTACTTATTTTACGATTGGGCCTCCCTGTGGGCAGCGAAAGTGGATGAGATCCTTCCATGAAGCACTCGGCTAGAACATTAAGGAGCTGTTGGATGTTCTGATACGCGGTACTAGAGTCATCTTCTGACAGGATTGGCTGAAAAAAATCAATATGATAATGATCATAATATTATTGTGCATTGTACTTTAGTTCTGGGCCCTACTACCCACATAATCATCTTGTCACAAATATAAAACTGTTAAAGAATTGTGAAGACAGTGGGAAATTAATGAGTAGTATCAAAGAGTGTCATCACACCAAGGACTAGGCCGTTTAGAAGATCTACTGCATAGTATCTCAGTTCAGGTGCTGGACCCAGATTGTTCAACTGTTATTGCTGTTGCCATCTCTGTCCCTTCTATGTGATTACTGCGCCTTCCCTGGTGGTGGCAGCTGCTGCCACAACATCTATGAACATGGGGAACCAGTTGAGCATGATGCTAAGAAAAATACCAGGCATACAACTACTCCAAGCTGGAGGATAACTACTAGAGTTCTCATGCAGCAGTATAGCAAAGTCTTCTTCAGAACAAGAAGATAAAGGAGGTCCAGTTAAATCCCAACAGCTCACTGTGTTAAGATTACAACCAGTAGTGGTGGAACCACCATTAGTGCGGCAGGTGCTGTGCCCCTGGGCCCATGGAGACAATGGGGACCCGATGCACGGCTGGTGTAGAGGGCTGGAACTAGCGAGCTGTGGGCCCCGGTTCCCTCCTCTCCTCTTCCCTGCAACGCTTGCTAGTTCCATCTCTGACTACAATGACATATTTCATGTCTCCACCATTTCTCCACATTCCATTCGTACCACATAACAGGAAACTGCACAGAAATGTCACTCACCAATGGCGGCTTGAAAATTGGTGGTTTATAAAGTTTCTGCCTTATAGTAACCACACACGCTCTCCACTCCAACAGCTGCAACTGCTATTCCAAAACCTTATGTAACAATTGTTCCCCATACCTCGTAGATTGTAAGCTCATATCTGCATGTGGTTCATGTCATTGTGTATGTTATTTATTTGTATCATGATCACCTGAATGTGCACAACTGCATAATATGTTGGCGCTTCATAAATAAAGGAAAATAATAACAAACCCGCTGACATTTTTCCTGAAATGCGTGGCTCCCGGAGGTTCCAGTAAGTAAGTATGACTTAAACACTGCAGATGTGTAGGAAGGAAGTTGTCACCTGGTCGTTTCCGTCTTGCAATTTTTTGATAGAATACAATTGTTAAATTAGTAAACTGATTATCTTTATTAACAAACAGGAACTATGAGGATCTGCATAGTGCAATTTTATTAAATGTTCTCCTTAAAAAAATGTGATATCCTTCAACAAAAGTCGGGCAACCATATCAACAAGAATAGACTCCCACAACAAGCTATAGGAAGCTTGAACCAGAAATGATTAGAAACAAAATCACCATCATATTTTTTTTCGAGTTCTAGAAAGTGATGGTGACCAGTCATCTTTTATAAGGCTCTGTTTTCACTTTACTGAAAATAATCCCTGAAAAACTGAATGACAGCTTGCCAGACTTAAATAAAACGGAATACTTGACAAGTCTGGCTCGTATCCCCATTTTTAATGACAAGTGATTAAAACAACACTTATGACTACTGAACAGCCTCTTCTCAGCGACTGTGAGTACTGCATACTCATGGAAGCCTCTCTACATAAATTGTGCTCAGGTCGTAAGGAGTTCCTGCTGCAGAAGTTATTGTAAGCAGGTTGCTGGTAGTCATATGGTCGGGAAAGATTAAAAAACATTCATGATCTCAGAGTGGGTTAAAGGGGTATTGACCATTTTTGGTGATTTTTAATTATCTGGACATGTTAAAAAGCCCACTTAAATATATAATAAAAACACTTGTCCCTGTCCCTTTTCAAACAAGTGTCTTAAATTTATTATGTCTTACTGTTCACATTTGCCAGTACAACATGGTAGTAGTGCGCATTAGATAAGAGAATACAGCCCTGTCTGGTTTCCTGTTCAGTAATCATGCTAACTTTAATTAATCTAGTTAACACAGTGGCGGAACTACCATTGGTGCGGCTGGTGCCATGCACCGGGGCCGGCTGGTGCCATGCACCGGGGCCCATGGAGATAATGGGGCCTGCTACATGGCACCTGCAGAGTGTCGGGGGCCCCAGTTCCCTCCTTCCCGCCTCCCTGCATCGGGGCCCACAGATTGCTATTTCAGCCTCCTAGGTAACAGACACTTCTATGCAGTCTAACATCCGTCCTCCCACTAAAAATCAGCCCTTCAGGATACAAACACTATTAGCTCCAACCAGTAGGATGCTTGGGGATGATGTCACAGGGAAGAGATATGGGTACAAATTTATCGAAGGGTGGAAAGCTCCATTGCCCTCGAAAAACAGGAGAGTTTCGGTAGGATTCACCAGCATGTGCAAGCCAACTTAACAAGTATTCGGTGTACCTGCTTGAAATTGTTCGGTTATCACCATCTCAATCTGGCAATAATAGATGAAAATCATGGAAAAAAGCTTAATTGTTTGAAAAAAATATTTTTAATGTGAAGTTTTTAAAAAATATAACAATAATTAGCTTTTTTTCTCCCGATAGAACTCAAAGCATTTTATATTTACAGAATGAAAACACATAATACAAAATAAATATATAAAAGATTATCATAATGCAGAAAAGAGAGCTATGCGTGGGATATTATGAAAGCAGTGGTTCATTAATGAAATGTTTGACAAAACAGGTACCTGATGAAACCGCTCCTACAGAGACGGAGAAATGCGTCAGAGGACACTATTGTGTGCAAGACTGGCTATACATTCTCAGCTCAATATCAAGCAGTGCTTATATCTGTCTGTGGGTACACATGTATATAAATTTTCCAACCCTACCTATATCAAGGAAAGCCTTCTTCTGGACTAAGGTACAGCAAACAAATCATCATTCTTTTCTTCTGATTGTTGCCTAAAGCTGATTGACTTTATTACCATCTGATTACCTGTGGGACTAGTCCCGAATGCTGTGAATTCTTTAATATAGAATATCGATTACATGTTCAGGAACATTCTTGGAGAAACGTTTATTCCAGCAATTGACCTAGGTTCCATCAAGGAGACATATATATATATATATCTTTGGATATTCAATATATCAAGTTTGGAATATTAGAATAAATAAACCTGCTTATAAGGATTATTTTATCTAAGGGTTTGGACAATTAAATAAAAACAATCATGAGCAAGATTGAGCTTGAGGAAAATTAACAATATATGTTTGAAATTTAATTTTTACCTATGTACTTGTGACATATAGTGGGATTATTACATGTGATATTATATTTGTGATTTTTATAATTTTTTTAACTACAGCAATAATTAAAATAATGTATCTTTCACTTTACCCAACACTCTTCTATTTAATGTTTTATAAGTCTTGAGTCTGTTTTTGAAGATCTCTAGGGAGGAGGCCTTTTGGACTGTGCAAGGCAGCGAGTCCAACTAGTAATATTCACAGAGCTAAAAACAGGTGTTACGTGGCAAAATGGGACTGGCTAGCTAACAGCCTGGCTGCCGCATTTTGTACCAGGTGCAAGGGGTGCAGTTTTTTTGCTGGAAGACCCAGGTAGAGTGCATTGCAAAAGTCCAAGCGTGAGGACACAAGTGTATGTATGAGTGTAGGAAGATTTTTAGGGGGATTTGGATACAGACAGTACGACCCCTTTCCAAAACACAAAACATGCAGGCAAGTAAAGTTTTTATTTCGTTAACCTTGAACCTCAGACATCCATATTAATCCTTCTTAAGGGGGCAGGATCTATAATGAAAACTCTACATATTAAAAAGTCTTTGACATGCCAGACATTCAAAGAGTATCTGAAAGCGACCAAATTCCTACAGCACTGAGGAGAAAAACTGAACGATGAAGCTAGTATGTGGAATTAAGGAAAGCTAAGCATTCTTGCTGGATATGGATTAACATATTGATATTCCAATGAAATACTGAGCAGTTTTCATCCTGTCTTAGGTGACAGGGATTAATCAGCCAAGACACAGCTGTTTGTCCTCAAAGGGGTAATTCCGATCTCATGTACTGTCAGACAATAATGTTTCGCTGTCTACTACTAATCATTACTTGCAGGACTGCTCAATGTGAAGGCTTATCAAGTAGAAATGTCATTTTAATTCCCATCGCACCTTTATTCTCAAGCCATGTTTTTAGAACTTTGCGTAGAATGTACATAAAATCCCCAGTCCAGATAAAAGCCAATAATTGAATTTTCCTTTTGTCTTTTAATGCGCACAAGCCCCCCTCCTCCACGTAGAGAGCCTGCAGGGACAGGATTCATGCTAGCCTGTTGGCTTCAGATCTCGCATGAGTCTTAATGAGATTCCTTACATAAAGCCTCAGGTGGTTCCGAGCCTGGTCTATAGGATAGATGCCCTGACATCTACTAAAGGCTTAGAATGTCTATTCATATCTGACAAGTGATATATGACTGGAAGGACCCAATCACATAAACAATAACAGCTCTATTGAATAAAATACATATGGTAACTGATAGCGACTGTAATAAAGTAATGTATTTATCATCTGTTTTGGATTATCTGTTTCTTAGTAACTGTAGGTGACTGCCATTGATGTCTCACCGAGAAATTAAATTCTGTTTTGAGAGTCATTTTCTGCTTGTCTGTCTTTAAGTGGACACAAGTTTACATGTTGTTTTTATCTACCTGTAGTATAAAATATTTGCATAAGTGTACTCATAAAGATGAGTTTTTCCATGCAGAATGACCTATGCCTGTCTTCCTTACCCACATTAGAAAATGAATATAAACTATTTCTAAATAAAATATATTGTCACTTCAGTATCTTTTCCCCACATTGATTTTTTAATTCCTTTTATTCACAGTGCTACCCCCTGGTGGAAGTGGGGGTGTATACGGTGGGATGTGATATTCTCATTTCACCGACTGCCTTCATTGTAGACTAAAATTCCCTTCACTTCCATTCCTATTACATTACATGACTCTAAGAAAGTCCAGATTTTGAAGTTATACCGTACATACTAATATTCCTTGAGAAGTGGGCAGGGTGGGGATCTCGATGACGCGATTCATAGAGAATCGGTTCATTATGACCTGGCCCCATGATCCAATTTGCTGTGCCACATCCCGCTCTGTACAAGCCACTTGACCTCCCCTTCGGGATCTCCCGGAGGTGAGAGACAGAAAGTTTAAAACAATCAGTAGGTTAGAAGATGAGCACGTACAGCTACTGGTCAGCCTCTTACTGGATTTACCAACATGTTCAATCATGGGACAGCACGGTGGCTAAGTTTTTAGCACTTCTCCCTCACAGCACTGGGGTCATGAGTTCAATTCCCGACCATGGCCTTATCTGTGTGGAGTTTGTATGTTCTCCCCGTGTTTGCGTGGGTTTCCTCCGGGTGCTCCGGTTTCCAACCACACTCCAAAAACATACTAGTAGGTTAATTGACCCTAATCTCTCTCTGTCTGTCTGGCTGTATGTTAGGGAATTTAGACTGTAAGCTCCAATGGGGCAGGGACTGATGTGATTGAGTTCTCTGTACAGCGCTCCGGAATCAGTGATGCCATATAAATAAATGGTGGTGATGATGATATTATCAGCGATGTGCTCACTGTGGAGCTACACAATGCAATATCTGGCCCGCTGTCTGGTGACGTTGCCAGTGTCCGCAGTATGTGCAGCCAGCATTAGAGTCTGTATATACTTTTGTCATCAGTTATTTTTTTTGTTGCTCTATTTAATAATAGAAAACCTTAACAAAGTAATGTGTCACCCACATCAAAATACAGTTAGACAGATCTGATCATCTGATCAACACATGACATTGTCATCAGAATGCACAGGACGTTTTACAATGCATTCATTTTGCCCAATCACTAAACAACTAGATCAGCTCTTCTTGTTTGTAGCCAAATAATCCACGTATATGTTTGTTCAGAGGTTATGTTGAACAACTGGGTTATTGTTTTAATTTCTAGGGGACTGAGAAGAATTATACCTATATAAATTAATGTATTTATCCTGTACTAGCCAGATCTAGAGGTTTTGTACAATTATCCTACCTCTGGCTTCCTATAAACTGAAAACTTTTTCAAGTAAAAGTCCAGTCATATTGTATTATAGTTTCCATTGGGTAAATGTGATCTCTTGTACATAACGTGGTTACTCTCATTTCTCCTTCCACCTTTATTTTCGATTTCATGGGGAACAATTGTCTTTCAAGAGCCCTCTGAGATGGATTTCTTTTCTCCACCTTGTATGGGATTTTGAATATCAGTTCACAAGAGGCTCTTTAAACTCTTAGATAAGTATTTTTTTCCTTTAAGGATGATTCAAGTACAACATGTTGAGAAAACTGGACGGGTTCTACAGTCCTAAAAGGAACTTGTCATAACAGAAAATAAAGAACTGTATAATAAAGGCTTCAGGCTTTTCCATTGCTACCGTAAAGTATTGTTGGTTTACATACTGCATATATTTAGTGTATATATTTTAGAAATAGAAATAGAAAACAAGTCGCAATGGGCCTTATTCACCAATGCAAAATAACGGTAGTGTGCATTTTTTTAAAACGCACATATATTGGGCATACGCATACCCTTATTCAACAAGGAGCGGATCTGAAGATAGGTCTGTTGATGAACATGGGTCTAGCTCTGACAGGACACCGCAGAAAACGTCCAATACATATGTAGAATATAAAATCCCAAAAGAACACACAAAAAATAAATATTCATTAATTGTCACCTGTTAATGATATAGTCATTAATGACAAATCATTAAAAAATAAAAAAAAGTGTTTTGTTTTTCTTATTTCTCTTCGCCATAAAATACATTTAGTAGGATTTTATTGATGTCTACATACACAGCTATCATCACTAGTATTCGTCACTTACACCAGACCTGTAGCTGGTGCAGGTGTTATGAATGAAAATCGAGATGCCCATCGTTTAAAATCGTAAGCTGTCATTTCTGTGCTTTGATCTCAAAGATGAATTGGACATTGCTGCGTCCTCTGGCCTATGGTTCTGCTCTGGGTATGTAAATCAAATATTAATTTCAGGTAGCGCTCATCTATAAGAGCTCTGGGTATGTGCAGAGAAATTTTGTGCAAAGTACGCAGCGTATGGCCATTTACGCACCTTACTGATTTAGGCCCAATATATACAGTACATGACCAATGCCCACAGCAAAGTATGAGCGGTGTGTTCAGAAGAGGACTCTGCTCAGTAGGTATGGGGGATGGGGGGTGGGAGTGTGTGTGATGTGGAGTCCACGGGAGTCCACAACAATATCAGGAACAACATAAATGACCAGCAAGGGTAACTGGGAGAGGCAGGTATAATAATGAGAGAACAGGTGCAGAGGATTAGCTAGTGCAGCAGGTTAACCACTGCTAGTGAAAGAGACAAGGATTATTAGCATCACCTTTAGTGAAACAGGGGTACTGCAATGCACAAACAATAGTATAAAGTTGAATATAGTTCCAAGGGCAAGAGCTGCCAATACAAAGCAGCATAATGCAGCAATGCTGCAGTAGAAACAAAGGCAGATCCTGACAGGGATGCAGTGACCTACCCACTTTTGTACCTGTGTAAATGAGGAGAGGGCTGCATGTGACCGGGAAGCCTTGTGATGTGGAAAAAACCAGGCTGCCCAACAGCAGTAGTGATGTTAGACTCAAGCTAATACATTCAACTTTTGTGTTTTGTTTGTAAAGCACTAACATATTCTGCAAGGCTGTACAGTGGTGTGAAACAACAAATATAATCGCAATATAGGAACAACATTTATCATCATTATTATCATCATCATTATCACCATTTATTTATATAGCGCCACCAATTCCACAGCGCTCTCAGAGAATATTTATCATTCATATCAGTACCTGCCCCATTGGAGATTACAGTCTAAATAGCACTGGACATACTTGGATGGAGGATCCTGCTTGCTCAAGCTCACACTCTAATAGGGAACAGGGGAAACATACCGAGGATATTACTGCAATGAACTAGCCTCATATGAATGTGAAGGGTTTAAAATTGTAAAGTTATCATGATTCCTGCTTTCTGTCTAGACACAGGGATGAAGTGTTTTGGGATTGGCTCCAGAGAATCTGCTAGATTAGGGGAATGGTGCAGACTGTAGTTTGGGCTTTCTGTGGACAGAGGAGAGATAGGTAGATAATAGCGTATCTAACAATAGAATAACTCTTTGTGCTAGGAATGTCAAAAGTGCTGATGTGTAGCAGATGACACAGTGGCTGGGACAGGGGACTGCACACAATTCCCTTCTCACTAAAGAGAAGGACCTTCTTGTTCTCCACATCCAAGTACTATTAAATGTACTCTGCTAAAGGCTGTATATAACCAGGAAAACAAGGTCTATGGGGAAAAAAGGACTCTGAAATCTAAACAAGTCCCCAAAGCTGAAGATTCCCTTTTAAGGTTGCTGCAGAATTGATGGCGCTATATAAATAACTGATGATGATGATGAATTTATAGACAGATATCTAGCGTAAGGAATAGCATTCCAGAGTATACAGGTATAGCACAGAAGGGAGAAGTGGTGATGATGGATGTCATACGGTAAGTCCATAGTGGATGGAATAGCACTGGTAGGGGCATGTATGGAGACTAGAGAGGAGAGATATCAAACTAAGGGTTTTCAGATTACAACCAGAATATTTAATTAAATACTGGCAGCATTGGTAAAACAATTGGTGATGACTTAGTTATAGGGTAAGGCAGAAAATAAAGGCTTAAAGGCTTACAATAATCAAAATGGGCAATAACTCATTTGTTATTGCTGCCATGGAGGATGAAAAGGAAATTGATGATTTCACAGGACAGTAGATAAATGCTATGCCTGAAAAATGATAAATCAATAAATGACATCTGGAGAGATTATTTTGTAGTAAGCCAAGAAAGGCAAGAGATTTAGAGGTAATGGGGATACACAAAAGTCTAATAAAGTTGGGTTTGTTGAACACAGAGCAGTGTTTTATAGGAGAAGCATTGCATTCTGGTTGAAAACAGCAGAATTGGGAATCAAGTCAAATGTATTATATGGTTCTGTCAATGTAAGAGAAGTCATGGCCCATTGCAGCAGAAATGAGCAGGGTATAGTGAGAACCATGCCAAACCTGGATATGGGACAACAACACAGTCTCGACAATTCTCCTATTAGGTAGGCTTACCTCAGATGCAGGACAGATGTGGACAATACCATGGTGGGGTAGCCAAATCTATTACTGCACATTGTGTAGTAATGTAAGTGCTATCTAAAATCTAGGCAAACAAACAGAAAGAACACTCAGGGTCACCAAGACAGCCCCCTCTGCCTCCCAGAGAAAAATGTAAAATAAGCATGATAATATAAATACAATAAAGATGTATGCTTCTACCATATATAGTAAGATAAGTAAAAAGGCAATTCCACTTTTTTAAAATACTATCATAAAATGTACTTCTTCTATTGGGTGTATGGGGGGAGTCCCTTCTGGACTAGATATATATACTTCAACTTGTAGGCTAGGAGGTGCTAATCTGCCACCTGTTCATGCCCCGTGTTTGAGATCCCTCCATAGCAGGTATGAAAGGATGTGTGACCACACTCATCTGCAGCTCAGTAGGGAGCTCAGACAGCTCAGTGAAGACCTTATTAGAAGGCTCAGCGAGGGCTTCAGAAGAAGGCTCAGTGAGGAACTCTGTAGAAGGCACAAATGTGAAGCTATTCTCTATCCTGTAGGAGGTCTGAGACAAAGGACCAGTTGAAGAGAGGACGACGTCCTGTTAATGTGTTTGTTAGAAATAAGTATAAAGTTGGATGCAGTCCAAAGTAATACAGGTAACACAGTGAAAGCCTAACATACAGGGCACAAACTATAATTGTTTATATAATATACTTTTAATTGTTTTTATTTGGTCTACTCTTTACATTTTTTTGTATTTTCTACTGCACCATATGAATTTTATATTACCTTCAATATAAGATTTTTTTTGCGGGGGACATTAAACAAATCTAAAAAAAACGAATCAATTTCTATATGTTGCCATCGAGGTATCTGTCCATATCTCTAGTGAGGATTGTCAGCTCGTCTCTGGAGAATTTGCTTGCCCTTAGACCAGCAACGAGATGAGGATTTTCAATAAAACCAACACTAATTGGCTAAGTTGTGAGAGGAGGGCTTCCCTGGTCAGCACCATGACCCGTTGGATCCGGAAATTTGCTTACATAAAATGACCGTCATGTGTCCGGAATGCATTCATGTGGTATCATTCATATTTATTAAAAATAAGCATATAACAAACCTAATATGCATACATACGCCACCACCACCACAGCACCAACTTCCTGCAAAGAGTCAAAAAGACTAGTACTATTGGAAATTACTATTAAAATGAATGTCCCAGTATATTTCTAACAAGTTTCAAAATAATATTTTGCTCAATATAGGATATTTGTTATCAAGGGGGCTTATAAATTAAAACTGTTTATACAACTGCTAATTGCAATTGATGAAGGAGCCGAAGAAATAAATTTAGTTTAACTTGTTTTCAGAAAGGCGTTGAGGAGTTCAGCCAACTGATAAATTAATAATATTATTATAGTAAAATCGAGATTTGTTTAAAAAAAGCAATGTAGTTATTACTAAAGATTTAACTGACAGTAAGTCGCTATTGTATAATGAGGTTTCATGATACAGTTTAAAAAAAAAATTATATATATATATATATATATATATATATATATATATATATAATAAAAACGTGCACTGTATAATTGTCTCTAACTTTCATAGAATCAAAACGACTACCCACATAGGAGAATGAAGGAGGCCAATTTTCACTCCGCCATTATGATCTTTTACCATGAGTGTATTTTCTGGAAGTAATGGAAGAAGATCAACCTTGCTGGAAGAAGAAACACAGAGGTAACAAACCAGTTCATGCAGCTACACATCTCCCTACAGCAAAGCCTAGTCAGCTCAATCCATGAGATTAAGGGCCCGTTAAATCAGAATTATAGATAACAGAGGGGGATTGGTGCAGCACTGGGGCCATCTTCAATCTGGACTCGTGAACCACATGGACTCTTGCAACCCTTACTTGGCTTGTTTGGCTCATCCAGGGCCAGATAAGCAAACAAAATTTCAACATTGGTCCTGGGCATAAAAAAATACAAAAAAAAAAAATAATGTCAGAAAGTGTATAATTTTCACATTGTCATTTTTTTAAAAAAACATAACATTTTTATTTCATTTACTCCAAAAGTCTGCTAGACTTTTAAAGTTATCCACATGTTTTGTTTTTTCTTATACTCCTTAAAAAAAAAGGTTACACTGCAGTTGACTCCAACACCCATTAAGGCTTTGGCATTATACATTAAAGTCTTATTTTGCAAAATACAGCTGAGCATAATTTAATGTAGTCTGAATTATATGGCCATGTGTACATAAATTAACCAAACAATTATCATTTGCATTACAACATAAACAGATCAGTCACAAAATTAAAACCACCTGACTAATATTGTGTAGTTCTCCCTCGTGCCACCAAAATAGCTCTGCCCCGTCGAGGCAAGGACTCCGCAAGATCTCTGAAGGTTTCCTGTGGTATCCGGTACCAAGACGTTAGCAGCAGATCTTTTAAGTCCTGTAAGGTTTGGCTTCTGTCGCTCTCATATTTTTTTTCCAGCACATCCCACATATGCTCGTTCAGATTGAGATCTGGGGAATTTGGAGGCCAAGTCAATAACTTGAACTCTTTGTCATGTTCTCAAACCATTCCCGAACAATTTGTGCAGTGTGGTAGGGCACATTATCCTGCTGAAAGAGGTCACTGCCATCAGTGAATACCACTGAAAGGGTGTACTTGGTCTGCAACAATGTTTTAGTAGGTGGTATGTGTCAAAATAATATCCACATAAGTGAATCACCCAAGGTTTCCAAGCAAAAGATTGCCCAGAGCATCACTATGCCTTCTCCCATAGAGCATCCTGGAGCCATCTCTTCCCCAGGTGGTCAACGCACATGCACCTGGCCGTGCACATGATGCAAAAGAAAATTTTATTAATCAGACCAGGATACCTTCTTCCATTCCTCCATGGTCCAGTTCTGGTGCTCATATGCACTTTCATGGGTGGACAGGGGTCAGTATGGGCACTCTGACCGGTCTGCGGCTATGCAGCAAGCTGCGATGGAGTGTGTGTTCTGACACCTTTCTATCATAGGCTATATTAATTTTTTCAGCAATTTGTGCTACAGTAGCTCTTTGTGGGATTGGACCAGACTGGCTATCCTCTGCTCCCAAAGTGCATTAATTAGCCTTAGGCCCCCATTACCCTGTTACCGATTCACCCGCTGTCCTTCTTTGGACCAGTTTTGGTAGGTTCTAACCACTGCATACCAGGAACATCCTACAAGACTTGCCTTATAAGAGATGTTCTGACCCAATCATCTAGCCATCACAATTTGTCCCTTGTCAAAGTTGCTCAGATCCTTACACTTGCCTTTTTTCCTGCGTCCAATACATCAACTTGAAGAACTGACATAGATTGTACATTGATAGAATATAAATGTTTGCTGTGGCAACAATAGATGAATTCCTTCCATGCCGGGCTACCTGTGCAGCATCCACTGTCCCAATAGCATGCAGAAAATGAGCAATGGTGTTAAATTGCTGCTTTATCAACACAAGAGGTTCCTCATCCAATGGCAAATGAATAAACTGTCTGATGCATGACAGGACCTGCTTTAGTACCCTACTGAAAGCAGTGTGTGACGCACCTGCCTCCACAGCTTCTGTGGACCGGAATGGCCTAAAAGCATAGAACACAGTCAACAATTTAGTCAGAGGAGGTATTGCTGTGCAGATGCTGATCATAGGCTCAAGGTCACTCTGAAAAATCTTCATAGTTTTCATTTCACCTCTGGTGGCATCTCACCTTTATTGTCAGGCATCCAAAACAGATTCAGGCATGACCTGTAGACATGCTATCTGCATTAGAGAATTCTATGTGTAAATGAACAAAAAAAAACCGAGATATTATTTGTGTGGATTCAGTTAACCAATTAAAAATAAAGGATGTAGAATATTTTAAAATAATAAACACCAACTTACAGCGCAGTGATTAGCCAAATATTAAGAAAAAAACAGCATGATGCTGAATAGAAATAACTTATTAAAACATAATTTATTTAGTAAAACACTATAGCAAGAATAATAAATATAATAAACGCCAAAATATTGCTGCAAATGTTAAGAAACGATATCTAAAATGTCTTCATAAATGTTCTGAATAAATATGTCATCTGTTAGATCACGGTGACATAGTTCTGTCAAAAAATGACATATACTGAACAACAGCCGATGGTAAACAAAAGCAAATAAATGCTGAACTCATTTAGAATTCCATAGATGGTAGATGAATATTAGATCTCTAGTCACAATATGAGTCAAACAATGCAGTTAATCTTCTGATATGACCATTTTCATACAGAAGTAAGTTCTTGATCATTGATGAAAAGTGTTCTGTTCTCTGAAACCAATCTTAGATCTTTTTCACACTGTAAAAGCCGTCCAAAGCCTTATTAGATAATAGGGCACAGACTTACAGTTTGTGGTGGCTACCCAGAAGAAGTCTAGTCCAACTGCAAACAACAACGAGATAAAGACCCTGTTGTAGTCGACAGTTGGTGAGTCTTGCTATGCGCATATGCAGTTGTCACACGGGAAATGTTAATCAGCCCAAATGGATAGCAGCATGGATGGCCGTGAGAATGGTCCGTTTAACTCCTGCACACAGATAGAAAATGAGAACCACCATGGATCTATCTTCTTTTGGGCTCGATGTTGATGTGGGATGTGGGATCTATCAGAACATCTAAATTTTAACCAGAAGTGTTTCTTTACCCTGAAGGTAATTTCTTCAGAAGAGGTGCACTCACTCCAGATCTATCAAGCAGCAGGCTTTAAAATAATATATGCACCGCAATTGTTGTAATGTGTCTGCTTGTTGAATGTTGGCAAATAAAATGTATTTATATATATATATATATATATATATATATATATGTGTCATTCCTAAAACACATAATACATTTGTCTGACCAAAACTCGATAAGGTTTACATTGTAACAACACAAAAGGCCTGAATCATTATGGCACACATAGTGAGCGCATCATGCGTTTATTTTAAACCGCGCGTAAATCGGCTCTGCATGCTCCCGAAGTCAACAGGGAATGGATCTAAAGATACATGTGGTGTTGACTATGGGTGTAGGTCTGCTCTGCTCTACTAGACCAGACACTGTAGGATACATACACTACCTATGTGGAATATAAAATCTCAAAAGTACACAAACATAAAAACAATATTAAGCAACTAATGTTACCTGTCAATAATATAGTCAATTATGCCTATAAATGGAAATTTAAAAAACAATTAGTTCTTTTTATTTATTTTTTTTCCCCTTGGAAATACATTTATTAGGCTGTCCTTAATGTCTACTGTACATAAAATAAATTTTTACAGTTGCTACTGATTAGAAACACGTTTTCGCATACAAACTCATCCGTCAGCACCAGTATTTGGAACTTAAACTAGTCCCCCAGTTGCAGCAAGAGGTACGTCAGAAAACCAGGGTACTTCTGAGTGCGCCTGAGTTTGACTAGGACGTGGCTGCATGGGAACGCCCTTACTTATTGCCCTTGTATATTGCCAAGGTGAATCTGCACATTCCCCGCCCCGTTCACTCCCCTAATCGTAGGCTGTAGTAAGTGTTGTTTGCGCTAGAAGCTGACTTGGGCATAGCTATGTTCTGTTGTGTATCATCCAGTTCTGAACATGAACTGCATGATTTTTGCGAACGATATGAACAAACGATCAGATACATTCCTTAATGAAGCAGGCCCTAAGAGTTTAACATTTTATTTAAAATTTGAAAAAAGCTTTCAAAAATTATTACTTGACTTAGTCCTGGCAAAAATATGTTAATTTTTCATCAAAATGCTTGTTTACTCTGTTACTTGTGAATGTGAAAGCTGCTTTCATAATTAGGTTTACATAAAGTAAAGAAACATTTTACAGCCATTTCAAGCCCTACAATTATATACTTAATGGACAATAAGTATTCGGACGCTTGACCATTGCACCAACAGGGACTGTAATGACTTTGTATTCAAACACATATATTTTAATATGTAGTTGGTCCCCCTTTTGCAGCGATAGCAGCTTCCACTGTTCTTGGAAGGCTTTCCACAAGATGTTGGAGTGTTTCTGTGGGGATTTGTGCCCATTCATTCTGAAGAGCATTGTCAGGATGAGAGCATAAATCAGATAGGATGAAATAGAATATTGAATGTCATGGCCAAAATAAAATATTGCATTGATACATAGAAGTGAACATGATTTTCCCCTCAGAATGTTTGTTTCCTTTTCAAAACATTTGGTCAATTTGCTCAGTAGGTGGTAATTAGGTTGAGTAGACCCTTTGTGAGGAGACCAACTTACGATATGCAGATCCTAGACATCCATTGTTTTGATCATGTATCGCACTTCCTAATTGACTTCCTTTCAATAGGTATTGCAAACACAAAAGAACCAGTAGATGTATATTAGAGAGCCATATGCCTAGGTGAGATTCTTGGAGACCCAGGTAAAACCTGAAGGATCTTTATGCAGGTATATAGAAATATGAACTTCAAAGAAAATGCCTTCATATTTCATATTTTGGGAAACCTGTTTGCCATTCCATACTGAGGAGCTAAAATCACACCCGAGTTGTGAATTATACTTACTAGCTGTACCAGGGAACAGCTATAGTCACATGTCTTTGGGAAAGGGATGTCAGATTGCTATACTTCCATCATGTTTGGTATTTAAATGTGTGGGAGATTATGACTGGTTTATTGAAAGGGGAGTTATGTCTCTGGGATATATCTGCAGAGAGTTACCAGAGGACAAAACTTTTGGAATATTTGTGATCAAAATATAGTGACACCCAGGGGACATTCCTGCCCCCACATTAGCATCATTACTGCCCCTGTGAAGGCTGTCCCATTACATTTTGCTTAAAAAGCCTGTTTTGTGAAGGGGCAAATTGTCAGTCTTTTGGGAAATCAATCATTCATTGATAAGCTGCTCATCTTCAAGCCAATACACCAGAATATACCACTTTGATGTAAGTTATACTCTGAATTTAATCCCTGTATTTCAAACTGTTTTGCTTCCGAATGTTATGTCAATTGACAGTTGACAGAGAGGTGTGGTAGCGGGTGTCTGTGTTGGGAAAGGGACCAGTAAGTTTGTAGCCTTAGAGAGAATCCTGGAATCCTGGATGTTCCCTTACAGTAAGCGTCCAAGTCACAAGTCCGCAGAGGGCGGTTTGTGACAGATAAAGGGCATCAGGAGCGGTTTCCGGAAATATAGAGGTGATATATTGTATGACTGTTGAAATATATGATGAGATATTAAGTCAGGGAGTAGCTAGAGGTGCTTATCCCTGACAAGCATTTATATGGTCAAGCACTTATGTTGGACGTGAAGACCTGGCTCACAATCTTCGTTCCCGTTTATCCCAAAGGTTTTCGATGGGTGCATCTCATTGCACCAGCCATTCAGCACCTGCATGAGATATGGCTCTTGAACATTGTCTTCATTACGCATTTGGGTGTGAAATTTCAAACATTTCTCCAACAAAAGCTGGATTTAAGTGTTCTCAGTCCTACAATAACCATGTCACACAGCAGAATGAATTGTCTGTAGTTATAGCACTATCTATTCATAGACTACAAATTCAGTAAGATATAAATGTAGAAAAACACTGCAGATTGCCATTCCACAAGTAACTCCAGCACTCCAAGGAGTGTTGTGGGCTGTATGATGTAAGATTTGGTGTCCGCTCACCTCAGTCTGGCATAGTGCCTCCACTCGAGTCTTCTTCATGGCTTTGGTCTATGTGGTAAGCCAGTTCTTCCAACGGGGGAAAACTTGGGAGACCTCTTGCACCTAACACAAGCGACACGTTGAGCTAACTTGCCCACACTCCCACCACACTGACAATCACACCAGATTCACTTGTTCACTGTAATGCGTTGGGTACCTTAGGTGCTCGTGTACTTCGGTAATCCAGGATTCATGTGGTCAACTGAAGATATAAGCAACTATTTGTGTATGGGTGGCTCCAGTACTGGCAGGTGAACTAATGGGCACAATCCAAACTGTATACATTTATTAACAAACTCTCTCAATTGTATAAGTCCCTAATGTCCCTCCAAGGAAATATGTAGGTAGAACTTGGTTATGAGTAACAGGTGTCTGATATCCCAGTCTCTTATGTATAATACCAGTCTCTTCACAAGGGCACTTATCTGTTTTCTACTAGTGATGAAGTGGATTGGGCACAGTAGTGATTGACCAGAAGTATTCTTGATAGAAGTCCTCTCCGCTCACACACAGTTCTCCAAGGTCAGGAGGCCACAATGGCGGGTGCTCTCTCTGTCTTTTGCTCCCATTCTCTTCCTCTTCCCAGCACTTTCATCCAAACTGTACCCTGCACCTCCTGGCTTCTTCCTCCTGGATGAAAGTGCTGCCGGGAGGCGTAGTTTCGCTGCCACTGCTATAGCACTATTGGAAACAATCCCTGCAGACGGAAGAGTGAAACAAAAACAGAACTCAAAGACTGTATTGCTGGAACTTTCTACCTCTGTACGGCCTGTTCTACTAGGAACCTATGTTTGCGGAAAATTTCACTGTAACTACACTCGTCTCTACAAATGGAATTACTAACATAGTGCAAATGTGCAGTGACTTATAGCAACCAATCAGACATTTGCATGCACTGTGTAACGTGCACTTGATTGATCCATGAAAGCGAATTGCTTGTAACCGTCAAGTAAGAATTGTAAAACCAATAACATTGACTACATGACTGTATAGCAATGTTTTATTCCAGATTGCCTTTAAAAAGTTGTGAAATAACTTTCACATAAAGCCATATAAATGGATACCACCAATATTATGTCTCACCCTTAGCAGTGCTAAGGCTGCGAGATATTTGCTAGTATTCATAGGCTACTCTGACCTAGCAAGTATTATTAGTAGAAGGGTGGACATGACATGGCGAGCTGGTCTCGGTATAACATTATAATGGCCTATTCTGTACGAATGAATCACAATATCACCTGCTGATCTGTCATTCTATTGTATGCTCAGGGCACAGTACATTTTAATTAAAACTTAGGAAGTACATTGATAAACTATGTTGCCTGCTTTCATGGCAGAGAACAGTATGCTTAATTAAACACACAAGCACAGATTTTTTCTCATGTCTTTAATTCATTCTTACCCTGGAGGATAAGCAACTTAGTCCATATTAAAGGAGAATCAGAGCAATAACACATGTTGTTTATATATGACGAAGGAGCAATTTTATACATTTCAAAAACATATATGTAAATACCTCTAGAGAAGTCTATGGTTTAACAGACCCTTAAACTTGACCCTTTCCAACCAATACCAAAACCTCTGTTCCCAAACTACACACTTAATTACTGCCAATTCCTGTGCTGCATTAATTGATTTTAAAAATAACAAACACCTTTCTCATCCATGAAATAATATTGCCTGGGTAACTGCACTAATAAATTAAAAGTGTAATTCAGAAGCAGATTATACTGTACTGGGTATAAGGTGTCATGTCGGGGGGGGTCTGGTTTAGTTCTCACACTGGAATGTGCAAAGCTCTCCAATACATTTACATCAGACTTTCTGTCTTCACATTTTACAATTTAGTAGCTAAATTTATCAATGGATTCATTTTTATATAACATATTTACACTGCAGTTCTGATTTATCCCTTTTAAATAACTGTAAGCTCTCTATGTTCACCGCACAATCTAAATTCCCTAACACACACACACAGACAGAGACAGACTAGGGTCAATTTAATAGCAGCCAATTAACCTACTAGTATGTTTTTGGAGTGTTGGAGGAAACTGGAGTACCTGGAGGAAACTCACACAAACACGGGGAGAACATACAAACGCCACACAGATAAGCCCATGGCCGGAAATCGAACTCATGACCCCAGCGCTGTGAGGCAGAAGTGTTAACCACTGAGCCACCATGCTGTCCTCTTAAGAGGCATATTTATTATTAACCGCATTTTCAACTCAATCTATTTCAATCCTTATCGCAAAGATAAGAATTGAAATATTGCGACTTTTTATTAAAAATCTTCACTATGGACAGCAGTCACGAAAAACAGCTGTTCCTGCGAAGACCCCTCTCCTATGTCCTCTATGTTCACTACCGCAATGTGGCCACCTTTGCGATAGTGACTGGAGGCGAGAGCAGGTACGTTGCGATGAGAGATCCGAAGATCCTTCTACCGCAACGCTATCCCCATAGGCTTCAATGGCTAACGCCAGCCTCAGCCATTGGGTACAAGTTGTTCAATTGTACAAAATAGCAGTCCCTATAGACATCTATGGAGTTTGAAGAAAAAGGGAAAGCAGCAGATATCTATGATATTACTTAAAATTGCGTCTGTCCCCCAAAAAGGCACTTTTGATGTAAAAGCAGATTGATAAATAGGTTCCTAAGGGGTCTATTTATGACCCTTCATTTTTTTCAGTTGAAACTTTTCAATCCTTATCTCCTTGATAAGGATTGAAAAGTAACGGCAATGTATTAAAAAACATCTCAGGGACAGCAGTGCCGATAACCTGCTGTCCCTGAGAAGTGACTCACCAGTGTATCGCAGTCTTATCTCCTTCTTGAAAGCTGCGGGGGTCTTCTCTTGTGTTTATTCTGGTTACTGCCCATGCGCTGACTGTAAATGCCAGGCATTTCATCTCCCACTGCTATTCTGTGTTGCTTGTGAGACGGACAGCATTACTGAAGCATCAGTAACTTAATGAATCAATCTCTTTGCAATATTAACCTCTAAACTGTATGTACAATGTTTTCTAAATCATTGATTCCTATTTCTTTAAACTCACTTTTAATAAGAATGTGAATAAAGAGTGTTCGTAATGTCTGTAATTGTAGTTAATAGCCACAGCAGAGGTAATCTGTCTCTCGGCAGCAGTGACCAGATCAGTGAACTCTGGCATTTGACTGGGAGGGATCACATCCACCCCTCCACGCAGACACCGTCCAGCTCTGCTGAGCTGACAGGTGAGAAAACTTTCACTTATGAAAATGTACGCCAGCTTCAGATGGCGCCAGCTTCAGATGACGCCAGCTTCAGATGATGTACATTTTCATGTAGAAATTGAGAAAGATTTCAATTGACCGACTTTGATACATAGCAATACTGAGCGCTCCCCATACATTGTTATGGGGAGCGGTCAGATAAACGGTAATAGGTGCAAAGCAGCAGATATCTCCGATATCTGCTGCGATGCTAGCTTAATACATAATGATTTTACCTCTAAAGCCCCGAAAACGTTTTTTCCGGTGCTTTACAAGGGGGGGAAACTTTAATAAATAGACCCCCAAGTGAGAAAGGGGGTTTGTTTAAATCTAGATGGCCCCTTTAAGAGTTGTTCATTGAAAAGAATTTAGCAGGATAATGTTTCATATCTTTTTTTTTATTTATTTATCAACAAGAAAATAGATATTGCTCTTTATATTACATATTCTAGCTTGGAGAATACAGTATGGAAATGTAAATCAGTCATTTTTAAACATAAACCATAAGTGATCTGTGTGTACATGTGTATTACAATAGGGAAGCATTTCTTGGTCAGTATATTTATTAATATCATTAGTCTGAAACCCAAATGGTGCAGTTCCCTAAATTGACAGCTGCAGTTCTATAACAAGGACAGATCTTTATGTGCTGTAAGCATTGTCATGGAAAGAACCACACTACACCTTCCCCTTTCTCAAAACACCATTATTATTTTTATGTTGGCTCAAGATCATTATTTTTACTCCTGCGCTGTCAGCAATCTCCATCCTTTATTTCAGTGTTTCTAGTCTATAACTTCCACGTTGCACGATAGCCGTCTCATATTAAAGGTATCTAAGTGAACGAGATTATTGCCGAGAAGGTTATACGAGGGAAACGTGTGTTATAAAATAGGATTTATCATTATGTTCGTAGCCACAACTGGGGGATCGTTTGAAATGTTAGAACAGAACATATGACATCACTTCACTCTTCATATAACCATCATCGTGGAGATCTTTAACGATCTTCCACCTTTCTGCATAACGCACACCTTATGTGAACATAGAAAAGAAACTCAATTCCCAGGCAGAGATAAATCTTATGTTGAGTTGAATCAGTTAGAACTGCCTCCATCTGGAATATATTGGGTTTAGGTCTGCTTTACACTCTAGTGATAACAACTTTGCGGTCACATGATCATGGCTAATGTTGAGTCAAGGACTAAAATCTCAACAGGGATTGGTGGCACAGATAAAGGAGAAAATCAAACCGATATTAGAGATATTAAATGGAGTTCATCCAATGAGGCATCTTGTTCTCCGCCAGGAAACTTACAAAGTGATAGTGGAAGTAGACACAGTTGTTCATTGTTCCTTTATTTGTAAAAAAAAGTGCATATATAACATTGCATAGTTGCTAAATACACACAAGCAGTGACGCTGTCAAAAGGCATTTGAAGATTATAATTGTACTTTTCAAAAGAGAAAATATATTGCATTTCGTGTCCCTAGCTTTTCGGGCCAGCCAATTGGGATTGGGAATCCGATTGACCTGCAGTCCTATAAAACACAACAGAAGGAGAAGACAGACAGGCCCATTTTAACACAAAGGGGGGATTCAATTATGCGCAGGGTGCCTCTAGAATGGTCGCAAAGACACTCTGTGTTACCGCAACATCACAGTGCGAGGACAAAATCAGCGATGTTGCGGTAACGTAGTGCCGGAAAAAAGGTGGAAAAAAAAATTGCTCTGAACATCGCGGCTAATTGAACCCCCCCCCCTAATTTTCTATGAGGGAATCTTGTAACACAATAAATGACTGTGTTACTTTAAAATGCTGTAGGCAACCTTTATATGTGTGTGATCTGTTAAAAAAGGCTGCAAATTTGTTTTCACTCCAATTAGAGGCAAAAACATGCGAAAGCATCTAGCCCAACTATCGTCTAATAAAAAACCAAGAGCATACATAGGCATTCATAAGAATTCAATTTAAAATACTACATCAATCACCCTGCAGCTTAAAATCGATCCTTGTTAAATAGGTCCGCTTCTGCCAAGTATTGACACTCATTGTTATAGTTCAGTAAGCTATAGTGCCTGGGAACACTTGAAAAAAAGTCCCAGGTGCAATAAGTTTGCCTAAACCAGCCAGGGGGCTTTTGATTTGTACACCCATGTCCACATTCGGGGTTACTTGCTTAGTCCCATCACTCATACACCGTTAACTGCAAAAAAGTCAAGTGTCTGGTTACTAACGAAAACTCCAAAGTTTCACAACATTTTAATTGATGAAGTTCACTATCAGCATTTGCATAACAAAAAAATAAAACATTTCATTGTTCATATCCATCTAACATAACTATACTGTACACAACACATGTCGCATACAGGCATTGCTTTTACACTAGCCCTGCCCTAGAATAGCCACAAACTTCAATACATAGACAGTGGAAGGGCATGAGGGATCTACATCGCCACCTGCTGGGCACATGTAATAGTGTATAAGCTGTGATTTTTCGTCTTTAAATAGGAAGTGTTTATTTTAGTAATACTGAATTCAGGCACCTGCAATCCACCCGAAATCACTTAAGGAGACTTGTTTCCATGTACATGAGCTCCAAGTTTGTACTCCCGAAGTGTTTGTATCATGCTTGTAAATCACCACAAAATATGCAAAAACAGACAAGAAGCAAACGTTATGTGGAGTTTTAGAACAACAGGAAAATAATGGTTGTTCACCAAGGTGTTTCTCATCTGCTGTCAGTCTATTCCGAAACCCAGAATACAGGAATCACAGAGGCAGAGATCTGGTCAATTATTCTACACGTCTAAAACTGTCAAAATTCTGCTGTTAAAATATTAGGTGTTCAGCAAAGACTTGGGAAAATCACAGGATCAAAGAAAGTGACTTAAATAATTTATCATCATATCACGGTAAAGAAGCTTCAGGGGGGGTGTGTGAATATCTGATACAATCACATTACTAAGGAGCTATCAAGAAAAATTCACATGTGTTTTACACTCCGTCATGCCCTTTGGGTGTGATTATGAGGTATCATACATCAAAGAGCCTTGCTCTAAAATATTTTATAGAATGCATTAATAAAAGTAAATTATTTATTAAATGGAGTTTAAAAGTTGACAAGACAGCTGATGTGTTATGCATGATGGAATCTGTACTCTGCGTCTGTTCAAAAAAACAAAAAGAGGTTCAAAGCACATTTAATGCGGTAGTGGATAAATAGGTGACATTTACTAGAAGGAAAAAAACATGACATTTTAATTCTACATCAAAGTCTGTGCTACAATAGGCAATTATACATTGTTTCCAAGTTGTACTGCTCAATGTTATGTCTTAAATAATGTAGTTATGTACTACTACTGATCAATTGAGGGTTTGAGGGAACAAACATTAATAAAATATTGTCACTAATCAGGGGCGTAAGATTCCATTACTGGGCCCTAGCAATAATGATCCACAGTCCAGGGGCCCATTTGTATTTTGAGAGGTGCCACTTGTTAGTTCTGTGTTTTTATTTGTAGAATATTTTTTGTGTATGAGTGGCTGCTCTCTTTCCCAACCAATGTCCCAGCCTCTCTACTGATTTATATACTTGCCCCGCACTCCCTTGTGTAGGCTCCTTATCTGACATAAAAGTAGCATGATGGTAGCTACCCTTTCTGCATAATAGGTAGAGGTGATGCAACAGCCCGGCTTTCCTGGGAGGTAACTGAATGTGAATGTGACTGATTTCTCATTTAAAATGAATTAACGGCTCGGATGTGGTGATATGGACTTTGCAGGCATGAAGGCATTAGAGACATGGTGGGAAACACTCGCTATTAAATACCCTGTTCTGACACTACTAAGATTTAGTTGAAGAATTGACACTCTTAGGAAGTCTTCAGTTACTCCCTGACTGATCCCAAACTGGAATGACAACCTAATTTCATCAGAGTTACTGTAAACATGTTCGGATTCCCAATATGAAGACCACTGAGAGTAATGTGAATGAAAAAAAGTTTTTTTATTTTAAACACAGGTCACCCAGGTAAAAATGAGATGCAGTAAACGATAAGGCATCTAACACAAATCCATAGAAACAATTGAATCAGGATCCTAGGATTTCCAGGTTAGCTAAGGAACAGGAGTACTGGATACCTGGCACAAAAGGTTACCTGCAGGTGCAGGTATGTCAGAGTATGCAGGTATAGCTGGGAAGCTGGAGATGCTGGATATCAAGCAGGATGACTGCAGGTACAGATTGTCAGGATAGCCTGGTTTAGCTGAGAAGCTGGAGCAGGAAAGATTGGTGTCCATGTATAATAGACGAACTACAGGAACAAGGAGACTAGATTACCAGGTGTAGTCACTGGAGAAGGAAAGATTGGTGTCCAGGTATAACAGATGAAGTACAGTAATAAAGAGACTGGATTACCAGGTTTAGCCACTGGAGCAGGAGGCATTCTCAGAAGAATCAGGTAAAAGGAGGGTCAGGCAAGCCAGGGGTCAGAATTCTGAAGATCCACAATAATACCAGGGAGTAAGCAGGAGCAAGGTGAAATAAAACCGGAGTCTGGGTCACAAGAGGAAGTGCAAAATATAGGGACAAGCAGGTGTCAATTACCAGGGAGCAATTTAGGATCACATCATAAGAGTTTTCACATGGAGACCAACAGCAGACCAGCAGCAGTGACAATGAACTGACCCACTTTGCAGGGAAAGGCAGTCTTATAACTTAACCCCTTACAGGCAGGAACAGAGGAAGGCACAGCAGCATCTAGGGAGGAGATGCTGAACTGCAGCCAGGGGTAAATTGTGACAAAACCAAACAATTCCCTATCTTAAATGTAATGTTATAAAAACTGAGCCAATCACACATTATTTTATTTAAGAACACAAGGACAGAACATTGTTATATGGTGTTTAATATGACAAAGAATCACAATGCTTATTTAGTTAAATTGTGATAACAATTTGATACAGAAAATACAAGTTTAAAACAGTTATCTTAAAATAAAACAGCAATAAAAAACATAAATTATCATAACACATTCAAGCAATTATGCAGCTTGGGGAAACCAATTCCAGTAGTCAAAGAGTGGGTGTATACGGTGGTATGCCATACCTCCCCTTCTACTACTGCCTTCATTGTAAAACTATCAAATTCCATTGACATACATTGTCGTTACATGTACCATACCATCAGTTCTAAATGTCAACTTCGACCACTGGATAATTCATCAGTAGAAAGACTCACCCCCCAAAAACTGACCATTTCTAAAATGATTACATTAATTTTTAAACAGACATCTTTGCCCATCTGCTCATAGGCCTCTGAGAAAGTGTGTTGGTATGCTAATCTGTTTTACAACTGTTTTATTGCCCTTTTGTTCACAAATAGCTCTAGTAAGGAGTTCTATAAATAGTATAACTTTAAGAACATTGTAGTGATTTAATATTAAATCCTGGTTATGATTTACCATTCATATTCAAAGAAAACATGACTATGTTAGGTGGCTTAAAAAGGTGGCTGGTATCTGTGGATGACACATTTTATGTGTCTGGTTCTCCTGGTTACAAATTTGTACAGAGATTTTCCCAAACACGGACAATGAAAAGCATAGTTTTTATATATTTTCCTTATAGAAAATAGGCCTGTCCTTGGGGGAATCCCAGCTATTGTCCTTTGGAGTTAAAGTATCTGTGGGCTGTACAATAAATCATAGCCATTTGTGACATTGAAACATCTCTGCATAAACTCGCAAACTAGCTGACACAAGGCAGGTCTCTGCAGCATACATCAATATACATTAACCCTTTGTTTATATCTAAGACATCTCATAACTTTAGGGCGTGAACATGACCACTTGTATATATTTTGTATATGCTGTGTGAGCTCAATGTCATATTCCTAAAATATATAGTTTTTGGTATTCGTTTTGCTTAAGGTAAGGGTTACCATTAGAGATACTGTACATTCAATATCTTCCATTATAATGCCATGCCTTACAAAAAAGAAAGGATTGATAGAGTAAATAGAACAGGTGGTTTAGAGATACTATTCATAGTTAAACATTGGGTCATAATGTATTTTGTAGTGACACATCCAGGTTAAACCATTGGCGCATTATAGTAAAATATAAGATCTAATAATGTTTAAGATTTTACAATTTATGTTTTATAATTTATAATACTTGTTTTATTATGTAATATTATCATTATATAGTTTTATATGTTATGCTACTGTTTATATTCATTTATATAACGGATAAGAAGGGCATCCTTTCCATTGCCCATTTAGGCAGCAGAATGACTATACCAACACTAGTTGCCGGCTCCTGATCTATGACTTCAGTATAGTATATAGTATAATGTTTAGTAGTCATACTTTTTATATTTAAAGTCAAAACATATCATTGATGGATAAAGAGGGACGATATGGATGTATAGCAATAAAAAGGCAGATAAAATGATAAATAATATATGATACAAGAAAGAAATAGCATGAGCTGTGTCCGTATACCAGGAGACAACATATATCAAATATTCCCTTTGTCATTCATCAAAGAAAAAGAGATTCTTCCATGTCATAGATAAAACAACCCATGACAAAACTGAGCCCACGACTGGGAAAGAGTGATTGCTCCACTGAGAGGCTACTGCCCATCTGGAAGTTGAGAGTACGCACTTTGATGGCTTTTATTTTTAAAAAGTCCATTGGTTAATCCATTCCTTCTGAACAACAATGTCAACTTTCTCAGAAAACTGTATCAAAAAGAATGTTGATAAAGGTGGTCATGCACGGAGAGATTTGTTAGTTAAATAGAAACGGCTTCCATAGCTTCATCCAATTACCAAAGCATGTGTGCACAACTAAAGACCATATAAAAATAAACTCGAGCCAGAAAAGCTGTATGCAAGGTCCACCAGACGGGTTGAAAATCTTCAGACGCTCAATGTTGTTAGATGATCCCATTTGGGCATGTAAGTGTTAATTGTTTGATTCCGGAAAAGGATCACGAAAAGATCTGTGCTATGTCAGATCAACATTTTTGTGTGTGTTTGTTTGCCTGTTTTGTTTGTATGTATGTGTGTGTGTTTTTATTGTTAGATCTGGACACAACAGCGACTCGTTTTCTTTCAAAATTTGATTACTCCATGTATGTTGGTATCAGTGACCAAACCGATTGTTAGATTAGCAGATGAATTGTAAATCTGCCAGTGAATGACCAATTTAAGGCTGAATGCTGGCATGTAGGGATGCCCGTTTGTAGTATATAGAACAGCCCAAACATTATAAGCACCACTGGAGAATGCAATACAAAAATGACCAAGCTCTACTTGTTAGTAGTGTTAGATAAGTGTACATACTGTACACTTACTATCAGGGATGGTATCATTGAAATATGATCTTTAAATATGCTGTATAAGGTGAGTAAAATGTACTTAATAAAGTAAATTTAAAAGAAAATAATTCACTATATTTTTTATATTTGTTGTTTCATTCCTTAGTATAATACTTTAAAAGAGTGCAGTACCTTATTTAGACCTTCAGATGTCACAGTTGCAATTGCTGTTTATAGAAGACGTTTGACCAACAACTAGACCATTCCATAGACGGCAGTGCAATCAGTGACACTTGCAGGCAAAAAGATAAAATAAATGTATATTACATCAGCATAAAACATTGTCAGCTATGACATTTATATATTGAGCCTCATATTACCACTGGTCTATTAGAGTGTGTTATTATCTTCTTCCTCTACTTTTGATAGACTGATTTTATAAATGTTGTTGTTATTACTGTCTATGGTGAGGTCCAGGCTGTACATAAACATTTTGTAAGTCTCTGTTGCAGTAAACAAGGTTTGTAAAGCCTAAATTAGACCCATTTCTACCATAACCCCCTAACCATCCACCCCAAGCAAACCCTTCAATTTGTTAAAAAAAAATAAGTGCCAAACTATAGCCATTCCAAAGGCTCTATTTATTAAACATCAAATAAACATCGAAAAGCCCAATCTCCAGTGAAAATGGGTGCTATACATCAAAGGGCCACCGCCAGTGTTAAGATTGGCCAGGCCTCACAGGCAAAATGTTCCCCTGTGCTTTGCACAGAGTACCGATGCAATTCCTCCTTCTGCTATCGCCATCTCAGCGGCTATAGAAAACCAGCCCTATCGACATGTATTATTAAATAGATCTCTACAGCTCCAACCCACACCATGTAACCCTGACACTAACTCTCACAAATTTATTTTTATTTCAAAATGACTGCCATCTATTTTCAACAGCGAGTATAGTGTACAGGAAAGGGTCCTCTGTGCGCAGAAAGACGGTTTAGGCACATACAAGGGGGATACATTGGATTCCAATATTCCCTTAACAACCTTGTTTTCCGAACAATGGGCCTGAGTCATTAAGGAGAGCAAAGCAAAAAAAAAGGAGTAACTTTACACCTTGGCAAAACCATGTTGCATTGGAGGGTGGGTAAATTTAAAATGAGGGGACAGATTTATAATTGGGGTAGGGCATGTCCTAGATCAACTTTAAATTTCAATGTAAAAATAAAGCTTTCAAGTATTTGTGTGCTACATGAAAAACAGACAGTATTTAACATATGTGCAAAATAATAAACTAATTTGCACCCCTTGCATTGTAATATGGTTTGTCTAGGATCACATTTACTCCTTTTTTTGCCTTACTCTTCTTAATAACTCAGACCCAATGTGTCTTATTTATACTTTGCAAAAAACAGGCCAGGTATAGATTAGAAATGAATTGCAAATGACAAGAGAAGACACTAAAGGTTGAGTACAGGCTTAAAACAAATGTATGGGCAAAGCACATAGATAAATTGACCATTTAGGTGGATTCTATATAGGTAAACATTTACATTTCATGAGAACGTGGTTATTTCAGCAATGTTCTAATTAGTTTATTATAAAATGCAATCGCAGTATGAAGAAAGAAAAATCTGACTGTGAAAGTCATTAACTCACCTCTAATTCACTGGCTGTGGAAATAGAACGCGGTGACAATGTACGAAAGAACTGCGGGCATTCATCAAGGGGTGATAGATTATTACCATCGTAATCCTGAGATTAGCAATTAATCAATCTCATGTTTACCATGATACAAGGCTGCTCCATGTGGGACAGAGGGAGAAGGAGATCAAAACCTATCAATCTTTTTAACTAGTTGAAGAAATGATGTAGATTCTAAAAAATTGCTGAAAGCATAGTTATACCACCAGTGCCTGCAAGTGACATGAGTAAGCAAATCACTCACTTTTAAGCAAATAAGTAAACAATTATACTTCCGAGGCGCTTGGCATTAGATGATAATTTTGTAACCGAATCAATAACATATATAAATGAATACTTATTAATGTTTATCTATTGTAGTCTGGGTGTGGGTAAGGCCTTAATTGGATAGTGTTTGAGCCAGCCAGTAGAACTGTCACCTACACACGGTGTAGCCATTTGTGGGCTGAGCATTCATGAGAATGTAGCCTATCAGAATCAGCAGCTCATGAATATAAGTCTTGTCTCATGAATGTTAGTCACGTAAATCCACTGTGCTGTCATTGGATCCGAGCAAACTGATTGGCTGGATAGCATACTTGCCTACTTTTTTTTAACCTCCCCTCCGGTATATTCCAGCGGGCAGGTCCAGGGGGCCAGTGGTGGCGTGAGTTGCATTATTTTGCAGAGGGGGCTGGGACAATGTTCCTGCAAGTGGCTTCATCAAGGCCTCACCACACCCGCTTCACAAGCGAGAGAAGCGGGAGCTGAGAGGGTGACCTACTCTCCAGGAAGTTAGCGAGGGCTCTCTCAGACTTCCAGCAGTCTCTCAGACTGGAGAGTAGGTAAGTATGCTGGACAGTGGCACAGCCCACAAAATGGATGGGTCCACTATGTGTAGGTGACAGGTCCACTTTAAAGGCCTTGCAAAAACCATACCTTACCCGCTACTAGATTGTTTAACCAGTTAGAGAAGTTAGCAAACTAGATGAGTTACACAAAGACACTTATTAAGTTAACTCTAACCAAGGCACACATTTAAATACGTGAGATACAGGAACTAATTGTTATGAACCATATATATATTTTTTTAAATGCTGCTATAATATTGAAGTCATAATACTTATATTACTGCATTGTTCTGTTATGAGCAATACACTCTTCCTTATTTTAGTGATCTTCCCACACTGCACTCTGTTCTTTAAGTAATAGGATCTAGCTCAACATAACATTGTAAACAACTGTACCTATATACAGCACAACTGGTATCATCATGAAACACAAGAAGTCACATACATTTCAACATTTTTTAAAATAGAACAAAATCTGGACAAAAAAGCCTCTCGATTCATCCAAACCAGACCACCAATTGACATCCAGATAGCCCAATATTCTCGCAAAGCCACACCCACTTTACAATAGGTCACTCTCCTTTGAGGACAGTCTGTATGAAGTCATGTGACACTAGTGGACTATTAGATGTAACTTTTTTTAAGAGTATATAAACTATATAAATTTCCCACATTTTGCCTCCTTATATTACATTATTTTACTTTTTAGTCACAATCACTTAAATACTTTTATTCCCCCTATATAACCTATATAAATCCTTAACCTATTATGTCATGTGTGTAAAAAAAAATATAATAATTTATATATGGCTGTAATGTCAATTTGGAACTCTGTGGCATGTAGAACAACCAGTCTGTGGTCTTGTCATGGTCACTGAACTCTTTGACTTCTAATATCATTTAAATCAGTGGACAGGGAACAGGAATAAATTACCCTAAATGGGGTAAAAATGAAATTCCTGGGGGTAATGCTGCTGATTCACATGCCATCAGTTGGATTGTAGACCCCTTTAAATGTGAAATTGCTATTGTACCAGAAGAGACTCAAGGGTTGGCAGAGGCACTTCTTGAGCTTCGATGCAATAATGAAGCACATATGGCATTTGAAAACAAAGCAGATCTGTCATATTGGACAGCTGCAAAGGCATTCAAAATTGCACATGAGGAGGCAGGCAAAAAGTTGCTGCCTTTTGCAACAACCTACCTTTGCGAACAAGGATTTTCCACTCTAATGTACATAAAAGCAAAGCAGAGAAATCGATTGGACGCTGAAGACTGTATCCAAATTGATCTGAAATCAAAATGCCCCAATATTGATGCTCTCGTATCAAAAATGAAGCAACATCATTTCTCCAAAACCTGATGTTTTGAAGTTGAAGCTTTTAAATACATTTTGAATAGATTCAATAAAATGTTGAATTCCAATAATTAATAATATATGATTTCCTTCCTTTCAAATCAAGGGGGCAACGTCAGCGTATCTAAATATATTTTGAGGTAAAAGGTAAAAAAGTTCCCTGACCCCTGCTTTAAATGTTATCCTTTACCCACTTAGCTATTGGTTCTCAATATTTAACGCTGAGGTCCCTATCTCTTGTATGCAAACCATTGCAATTTGCATTCATTTTATTTTTTTCTGGGTATTTTTTATTTTATCGTTGCTTGCTCTGAAGATCTTCCTTTGCAGTGATGCAGATGTTTCGGTGAAAGGGACGCAGAGGGGTTTGTTGTTAACTTTCTCGCAGAGTTTTACAATTCATTGTTTGTTTGGACATTTCGGCTAGCGTCGCACAGCTGTTCAGAGTGTTGCTTTTTTCCTCATTATCTGCAGATGAAAGAATCATAGCTGTCGTGCGCTGGGTTATTATACAAAATAAAATCTTATCATCTAAAAATGGGAAATGAAAAATCTGTTTAGATAAAAACAGTATTAACCTTACCCGTACCCCTTCCATTCTTTGGATATATTAATGTTGGTAGATTAGATTGGATCTACAAAAAAGGTATTACATGCATATATACTAAAGGGCACCCATCACCTGCAAATAAAGGTAGAAGGTATTTTCTGGGTAAACCACAAAACTGCAGCATTTACTTCATTTGAAGCTAGTGACAACATTGAGCCCTGAGACACAGTGGTCCTGATTCATTAAGGAAAATAAAGCCAAAAAAAGGAGTAAGTTTGCACCTTGGCAAAAACAATTGCATTGGAGGGGGAGGTAAATTTAAAATGTGGGGAAAGACTTATAGGGCTAGATTTACTAAGCTGCGGGTTTGAAAAAGTGGGGATGTTGCCTATAGCAACCAATTAGATTCTAGCTTTCATTTATTTAGTGCATTCTACAAAATGACAGCTAGAATCTGATTGGTTGCTATAGGCAACATCCCCACTTTTTCAAACCCGCAGCTTAGTAAATCTAGCCCATAGTTGGGATAGGGCACATCCTAGATCAACTTTAAATTATAGTATAAAAATAAATCTATCAAGTATTTGTGTGCTACTTGAAAAAACAGCCAGTATTTAACTTATGTGAAAAATAATAAACTAGTTTGCACCCCTGCATTTTATATGACCATAACAAAAACAAACACAAAACAACTACAAACAGGCACAGTAAAAGCAAATTAATGCACGCCTACCTATGAACTATTGACATCAATTCATTAGTAACTAGTGATATCGCTGAAGCCTAATACACTCTGGGGCTGATTCATTAAAGAAGGTAAGGCAAATAAATAAGTAAGTTTTCTCCTGGAAAAACCATGTTACAATGCAAGGGGTGCAAATTAGTTTATTATTTTTCACATAAGTTAAATACTGGCTGTTTTTTCATGTTGCACACAAGTCCTTGATAGCTTTACTATTACACTGAAATTTCAAGTTGATCTAGGACATACAGAAAGTTACCTGCCTGACTGCATTATGCCAACTGTGAAGTTTAGTTGAGGAGGGATAATGGTATGGGGCTGTTTTTCAGGGTCTGGGCTAGGCCCCTTATATCCAGCGAAAGGCAATCTTAATGCCTCAGCATACCAAGTCATTTTGGACAATACTATGCTTCCAACTTTGTGTCAACAGTTTGGGGAAGGTCCTTTTCTGTTCCAACATGAATGTGCCCCAGTGCACAAAGCAAGGACTACAAAGACCTGGTTTGATGAGTTCAGTGTGGAAGAACTTCACTGGCCCGTACAGAGCCCTGACCTCAACCCCATAGAGCACCTTTGGGATGAACTGGAATGGAGATTGTGAGCCAGGTCTTCTTGCCCAACATCAGTGCTTGACCTCATAAATGTTCTACAAAAAGAATGAGCACAATTACCCACAGAAACACTCCAACATCTTGTGGAAAGCCTTTCAAGAAGAGTAGAAGCTGTTATCACTGCAAAAGGGAGATCAACTCCATATTAAAGTATATGTATTTGAATACCATGTCATTACAGTCCCTGTTGGTGTAATGGATACTTTTGTACATGTAGTGTACCTTACCCCAACTATAAATCTGTCTCCACGTTTAAATGTACCCACCCCCCTCCAATGCAGCATGGTTTTGCCAAGGTACAGAGATACTCCTTTTTTTGCTTTACTTTCCTTTATGAATCAGGCCCGATGTCTTTATTTGTACTTTTCTTATTCTTCCAACACAATCCTCCAAGTGCCTCCGTGACTCATTTCTTCAATCCCAAGCAAGAGACGTGCCATGTGTAGACAGTCACCCTTGTGAAAACCGCTACAACATGGGCTCACACTTACAAAATAGCCATAAAAATCAGGGCTCCAAACACCTTACTTATATCAGCAAGATCTTCAGCTTACACAGAGATATGGAACCCCTTCGATATGGTGTCACACAGATCTGTGGGGGGATTTAAATCTTCACAAATTTACACTCATATGAACTTGTGTCTACCATAACATGGAGAAGCATCAAGACTTATACAATTTTGTTAGATTTATTATTTTCTATAAGGAGAGACTGAATGCAGAGTCTTTCAATGGGATTACTAACAGAATGGCTGCTGTGTGTAAAGAGATCTGCCTATTGATCCCACCCCTAGCACGTGCAAGCAGCCCCCCAGGACATGGCCAGACCAGAGCCCAAGATTCCTCTTGCCGACCTTCCCCCCACGATCACAACTTTTTCTCACATTCCTGCAGTTGTGAGAAGCTCCTAGACCTTTATCTTTCACATTTATTTACCCATTTACATACATTATATATCTGTAAATATTCTTAGAAGCTCGTATTTCAGGTTTAGTGCTCCTATATTAGGAATTGAAATTGAGATTTGAAAACATAGTTTTCAAACACTAATCTCTTTTAATTTATTTGTTACAGCAGACATAAGCTTTCAGCTAGTCCCTACAAACTATTGTTATGTAGCCCCTGTGCCGCCAGAGAACTCACTGTATGTGGAAGAGGAATGGTGCGATAATGGTCTTACCTCTTTTCAAACGCATTGCCTCCATCTGAGTTGTGATTTTGTCATAGATCTTGGCACAGTCTAACTGGGATTGACTCAGGATTCCTCTTCACAATACATGACTGGTGGCACACACAGAACACGCAAGGTAAAAAATGGAAAAGCCACTTGGCTTGCTTATTAAATGGTTTGATAACTGGTTATTTAATAGATAATGATTAAAGACAGAAGATCTTGTCCTTAGCAAAGATAAAGTAGCTTGAATGACTGTAACCATGAAATTCAAGTTGCATGTAAGAACATAATTTCTGGCCAAAAAATAGCATAAAAGTAATACAACTGTATGCGATTAAATAATGGCATTCAAGAATTGCATTTCACAATGACACAATAGAACTGACAAGGGGGTTGGTCAATGATCCCGCCCACGAACAGCTTCTGATTCACATTTAGTATATCTGTGAAGCAGAATCAGTTCTCGGCAGGATCATGGGCACCCGCGGGCCCTGAGACAGATGTAAAATAATCACCAGAGATGGCAGGGAGAAAGTCAGGATAAGCTAATTACAGTGAAGCTCAAGCGATGGTGACATGATGTCACTCTTACATCTTCCTGCAGTCATCTCACCAGGATAGTTAGTGGCAGTGGCTGGTGTAATCTCCCATCTGTAAGTATTAACAAACACTCTGATGCCATGTATGGAGGTCTAATGAATCCACTTAAAATCGGGGCCTGGATTTAATGTTGTCAGTATTTACCTGTAGATGTACAGGGTAAACTGGCTGATGTCACATAAGGAGACGCTATTAAAAACAACAGATGTGGGATTAAGCTCTTGGAACGAACCCACTCTCTGAGTTGGAAAAAAATGAGCATGTAGTGCTGAATATCAGTACAATAATTGTAATATGAAGACAATGATAACGAGCTATACAGAGTTCTTTTGCAATAAAAATAATAGGAATGTGTTCTCATTCGGGAAGACAATGATGGTGATGATGAAGGAAGTAGTAGTCCCAACAATAATAATTGACTCCAATGTGTGCAAAAGATGAGAAAGTGAGTAGTTCCGGCAGTTTAACGCCAGACCTCTAGTTTAGACAGCTGCTGTATTGATGCTCAGCCCTGTGTAAAGTGCGATGCAGTATCCAGTGAGTTAGTCACACTTGCTATGAACAGTTGTGGATACCTGGTGGGTGCGGATTAAAGTCTTGAATGGGTCCCCAGTGTCTCTCCTGACTAGGCCATAAGGTGGAAGTAGTACCAAATGCAATCATCTGAAATAACTTAGGACACTTTGCAAACAACTGGAATGGTTCTTCTGGACCTTTGGATTGTACCTGGACTTGCTTTGTACCACTGGATTGGATCTGGACTGCCTCTGGGCCTCTGTTTTAGGTCTGAACTTCCCTGGATCTCGACATTGGATCTGAACTCCCTCTGAACCTCTGGAATGGACCTGATCTCCCTCTGGTCCTGGTTGGACCTGGATTCCCTCTGGATCTTTGGCAGCTTACTTTCTGGCACTTGCAAACTCCCCTCTAGGAATTACTTTGACACTGGCAATTTCCTCTTTGATACTGGCAGCCCTCTCTAGTAATCTGGCAGCTCTCCCTGTTAGCCTTGCAGCAAGACCTTCTGATCTAACAGTTTCCTCTGTTAGACTTGCAGCTCTTTCTAAAGGACTGACAGCCCTCCTCATTGCATTCAGTCTCTCTATAATGGTGTTGCCCTCTCTGACTATGCTTTCTTCACAGTACTGCTATCTGTGGGCTCAGTGGACTTTGCTGTACTGTCTCTACTAATCCTTTGGATCTGCTCTGCAAGGCTGTGGACGCAACAGTGGCCACACCTCCCTTCTCTCTGGCTGCACTCCCTCGCTTCTCTCTCTCTGGAGCAAAAAACTAAAACAAAGTCACCATATTATCACCTAGAAGATAAAGATTAAACATTTAAATTAGATGGAGATCCCCTATAATGTTTATATCGGTCGGAGTTTTTTCAACTGACAACTTGTAATTTATATTTTGGGCAGTCCTATTATACTATAATTTGCCTTAGTTTAATTTGATTTCCATGCACATAGGATAACTAGTGCTTGTAGAGAGAGAATAGAGGGATGATATCTAAATATGGCAAAGTACATTAAGCTCTGGCCAAATTATACAGATGAGACTGTTTGGTAGTAAGGCACTGGTCAATTGGGTTTCCATCCAAGAATAATTAACACAAATAACCATACACTACAATTAATTCTGACCTATCTGGGCATTAGTCTCCAATTAGAACACTGTATTTTTCTGGCTTATAAAGCACAGCACAATAAAATTCTCATGTGACACCAGCCTAAAACTGGCCATACATTGGCCGATGGGTCCGATTTGTCCATAAACATTGAGACATGTATAACCAAATCTGAAAGATCCAGATGTTCCACATCTCTGGCTGAATGTCCGCATCCGATCGAGCTACGTTTGTGTAGACGGACAATCATATGCTGAGCTACCTTAAGGCAGCTGCCTAGGACCTTGGGCTTCTGGGTGGTGCCACTGACACACTCACCTCCCCTCACAGACACACTGGTACATTCATATTTTAATGCTGAGAGGCCTGAGAAAGAAAAGGCGCTGGCTTAATCCCTCTCTCTATCTCTTGAAGGTAGAGGCCATGCAGCCAATTACTGAATCGGACGGCCTCTACAATGTTTCTACTGGCTCCTCCCTCTAGCAGGTCACAGTGGGGCAGAAAGACATTAGGCTGCCCACCCTTCTCTGCACCACACTGTATATAGAAGAAGAGGAACACAGAGGGGAACTGACATATGATCAGCTCCCCTCTGATTATTACAGAAATGACAAATCAGCAATTGGTAAGTGGGGTGGAGGGAGGAATCAATATAATTGGTGGGAAGTTAATGTTGAGGGGCTTATTCATGATCTTTGTGAGTTATTTATGAGGGTGAGGGAGTTACTATCTTAATTGGGTACTATTGAAGGGGCTGAGGGAGGTAATGGTTGAGGAGGTGTCGAAGTTGAATAATTGGATGAAGTCATTTTGAATGAATAAATATTGGTTGTTACAGTATCCTGTGCAATTGTGATTCGTATGCAGCGGTCTACGAATGTTAAATACGCAATTACATAGGAAAAGACAGCAAATACACTTACACTCACTTATACATTTGTAAATAGTTCACATTTCATAAAGTTCCAACTTTATTATTAAGAATTATAGATTATTTATACAAAGACAAAATTATATTAAAGGTATTTATGGTTCAGGTCCTAAGATATGTATGGTGTTTGGTCTTATATTAATCCACATTTTACCAGCAGGAATCCAGTATCATCGGTGAAGAATTTGCACATAGCGATCACTAGTTATGATTAGTATAAAATGCTATTGAGTTAGTTCAAAACAGATTTTCAGCGGTTGCCTGGGGCAGGACACGTAGACAACAGTTGGAGTGAGTCACCACCAACTTTGGAGAAGAATCCTTTGAACTGACCTATGACCTGCACTGTACTGGACTAATCTGAATCCTGAACCAATGAAGCACTCTTTTAGTATTATCTTTGTGTACATTGTGACATCATCACTGTCTTTTTTGTCAACTCAAAGTACATAAAAAAACACTAGACAGTGTCACTCCCTCTCTTGACCACAGATTTCAGGATTCAATGACTGTTACTGGATCTAGTGCATAAGCATAATGTATCTGTTATATTTTCTTGTATTTTGTTATACTTTGATATATTCTTCTATTAAATGTCTTGGGCGTTGAAACCACATTAATCGCATTGGACAATCTTTATTGGTGACGATAAAAACAGACATTACAGTTGTTAAGGAACATGAATGAAATAAATGAATGATGTTGTTGTTAATTAATTGTGGGTATGAGGGAGTTAATGGTTAAAAACAGGTTAATGATGTTAAAGGGGTTGTTATGATGAGGCTAAAGGATTCAACGAATATAAGCAGGGTTAATTAATTATGAAGGGGATAATGTGTTCGTTAGTGATTATGAGGGCATTCATTTGTAATTTTGGGGTTAATTAATGATGGTGAGAATGATGTTGATGAAAAGGTTATTACGATGATACTGATGAGAGATTTAATGAATTTGAGTAGGCTAGTGACTGAGGATGATGGGATTGATTGATGTGGGGGTTAATGATTATTATGAGGTGGTTAATTATGATGAACCAAAATACAGCATTTGGATCCCCCTGTTATGTTTTTGCTGCTCTGTTGTCTCAGAATCTATTCCAGATTTTGCTGAATGTCAAAGTTGTTGTTTCTGTGTGCTGGAGGTTGCTAACCAACCATACTCATCCTGTTTCCTGAGCTGCTAATGGGGATTAAACATTGCAGCTGATTTATCAGCTCTTGCAAGACTCATCACTGCTCACTACCGAGCAGCTGATCAGTCAACAACTTCTGTTCACATGATTTCTAACCAGAAGCTGATTGGCCAGGACCTACATAAATACACTCATTGCTATAATTGCCTTGCTGATGTTAGGTTTACCTAGGTTAGTTCCTGTATCTTGATCCTATATAGATTGGTATATTGTCTTCAGCTGGGTTTAGTGTATTTGACCTTGGCTTTGTTTACTGGACCTTGCTGTTGGATCTCTGCCTGCCCTTGAACTTTCTGCCTGTTTATTGACCTTGTGTACCTCTCCTGTCCTCTGACCCGGCTTGCTGATTAACTATCCTCTATTGTGCCCTGTTTGCCTTGCTTTGTTTACATGTTGCTCCATAGCTGTGAGTCTTCCTGACTCTACCTCACTCACAACCAATAACAACTATACACTACTGGGATCAAGCCCAGGGGAAGCCAAGTACCATTAAACACTGTGGTTCCAGGAAAGGCAGCTGTTAATGGTACATATTGGTTCTGTATAGAGGTTATCAGATGCTGATTGTGGGGTTCATAGCACCCCCTTTTCAAAATCCCTTTCTTGCCCCTGGGACAGCATTCTGCATGAGACATTAGTGGATCTGGACTGCAGCCTTATCTGCCAGTCAGGGGGAGGTAAGAGGGTTTTTATGTTTTGTTTTTATTTATACAAAAGTCACATGTTTGAGAGTGTGGGAAGTGGGTATTTTGTATTCTGAGGCTTTGACTATGGTGCAGAGAATCCTTGCACCTTCCTCCTGCAGATAATGACCATATACATAGTCTTGTGTATTCATCATCCAACTGCATCAACCATCCGTCCCATTCAACATCTGATCTGCTTTAGCAATGTTTTTCGCAATTATCTATTCCCTACCATGGCCTTATATGTGTGGAGTTTGTATGTTCTCCCTGTGTTTGTGTGGGTTTCCTTCGGGTGCTTCGGTTTCCTCCCACACAAAAATATATCAGTAAGTTAATTGTCTGCTATTAAATTGACCTTAGTCTCCTTTGGGCTGTGTGTGTGTGTGTATGTTATAGACTGTAAGCTCCAATGAGACAGGGACTGATGTGAGTTCTGTGCACAGCGCTGCAGAATTAGTGGCGCTTTATTAATAGCTGATGATGATGAATTAGGTCTAAAACAGTTTAATTGGCCTTCCAAATCCCAGCATGCATGGATAACTTTAATGTAGCTAGATGCAAGTGGGAAATGCCTTAGTGAAATGTTATGTAATGCTACCAGTAGCAATGTATAGTACCCTCTGGGCACAGAGGGGTTAATATGGTATCTACGTCTTTTAGCTAGCTCTTTCTGACAACACACAGCAGTGCTGGAAAAACAGTAATCAAAATACACAGCAGTGCATGTTTAAATTAGTTCTCTCTCTCTGCTCGGGAAGGATGACACTTCAATTAACACATGCCTGTGGGTTGTGAATCGCAGGTTCATTTTCTTGGTCACTCCATTTTTAACCGTTTTCATACCCTTAAAAATATCAAATCCTGGTTAATCAGACTCTTATATTAAGATTGTCCATTTTCTGAATTATATTAATTTATTGAGATAATAATTAGATAGTACGCTCCTCTGAGCAGGGCCATCTCTCCTCCTGTTTCCACCACTTCTAACTCTGCTCTCCAGCTACTTAGCCCTCCTCCTCGAGGGTCCTCCACCCCACGTCCACTCTCGCTCCCTCCTCCCCCCTGGGGGTCTCCCTGTCTTCCGCGCCCTCCTTCTTGGGCCCCATCGTTTGCGGATCCTCCCTCCCCCTTCCCCGCCCTCTCTAGCTGTGCATTGAGCTTGCTGAGTTGCTGTGCTTACTGTTTGCTGTACTGTGCTGTCTCCCATTGTATTGTGATTTGTTTGTCTCTGTGCGGCGCTGCGGACGCCTTGTGGCGCCTTATAAATAAAAATTAATAATAATAATAATAATGCAACTCATAGACACCATGGCTCCCTAAATGATTCACTCTTTTGGCTTTTTTATATCTGGTACAATAGATGAATCATCTTGAAGTTGCTCAAGGAACTTTTATTTATTGGTTTATTGTGTTTAGGTGAATGAGTGTCTCCAAGTGCACTTTGGAATAATCAGATATCTCAAGCACAGAGATAAGAAAAGAGTCTTTTCTTATGAAATGTGTGGTTATATGATGCATATAAGACTAAGAGATTGTGAAGGCAGTTTTTTTCTGATAAAGATAAGGATTCTAGGTAGGGCCGATGTGTCAGTCATTTACATAGATGTCAACTTGACCCAAATCAATCATTTGCCTGTTGCCATATTTACCATAAGCTTTCCAACTGAATGAACCTGGCCTCAATTCATTAACAGAAGAAAAAGGTTTCGTTCTACATAAACATAGTTACCATAGCTGAATATAATTTATGAGAACACTTTCTTGATGTACATGTAATAGATATGCTAATCTGACCCATTTCTTTAGTTACATTTCTCTGGAGTGGTATTTTCTACTTAAGGCCGTGTCACATGGGCATTTTAGAATGCTGCAATTTTCTGTCCAGGAAACCACAGAGTTCTAAGGAAACACACTCAGAGCAACACAGGCTCCCACCTAAGGCCTAGTGGGCACCAAGGGGCCCAGATTACTGTAACGCATTTTTAAGTTTGTTATTTTTACAAAGGGGTAAGGGGGGGGGCACAAACCAACACATTGCCTAGGGCCGAATGAGATATTAATTAGGCTCTGTATATGCTTATTCAGTGTAACATGAAAGTGAACAGGGAATGCTGCTCCCCGTCAGGCCATAGAGTTTCTGCTACCAAAGCGCTGCATGCGCATCTGTGCAAATTCTCTCTACTGTGATTGCCTTCTAAGAACATGTGGCGTTCTATAATACTAGAGGGTCCAGTCCAGTAAAAAAATAAGCAAATTCCTCCCTAATAGTATGGCTCAATATAGTCTAGGTACACCTTGGGGCATCCCACATCAGCGGCAGACCTAGATTTTACTTTTTTTGGGGGGGAGGGGAATTTAGCATAGCCATGCCCCCTTCTTCATTCTGATGGGGCAGCCCAATTGGCCACACCCCTGGTCCCGATTGGCCCCACTCCTCCTCCGGTCCATCTTGGCCACAATTTAAAGTTATGGCTGCATTTTAAATTAATTTGCTCATGCAGTGGTCCAAATGCAATATGATACAAGAAAAGCACTTAGAAAATACTGCAGATATGTCCCAACTAAATAATATTTAAATTTGTGACATTTAAGTATCAGTTGTCACCTCAGAACTTAACAACTACACTACAGCCCTTTTCAGTAAACGTCTGTCATCAGCGACACTCAATGATCTTACTATCGATCAGATCCATAGACTTTCTAATTCTAGACAAGCCCCAGAGGACTCACCCTGAAGACTTCCAACTTTACTTATCTATATTTCCTGTTACTTTAGCAAAACAACATCTATTCTGCCCCATTGCTGTGGCTTTTAGATCTGTAGATATAATATACAGATGGTGTTTCCCACTAAAATTGATTATTCGAAGGAAAAGTTTTACCACAATGACAACACCAGAGACAGTTATAAAAATCCTAAACAATTCAAACGTTCCATTTGAGGCTGAAATACTCAAAACTCCCACATGGGTTCACCAGGAATGGACAGTAGTAGGGGAAAAAGCATTGATATAACCTGATTTATTTTTTGTCTACTTATTCTTCCACAAGGCTTACTCAATGGGGCACTTTACGAGGTTCAATATGTGAGGTTTTATATTATTATTATCCTTTATTTGTTAGGTGCCACAAGAGTTCCGCAGCGCCGTACACAGTACAAACAGTAGACTATACAGGGTGAGACATAACTGAACAGTAAACAAACAAAAAAAAAACTTCAGAGGCTCCAGGCAGGCTGATGCAGTACAGACGGAGCAGAAGAACAGGTATGGAGACAGGAGGGAAGAGGGCCCTGCGCAAATGAGCTTACATCCTAAGGGAGGGTGAACAAAACTCAAGCACAAAGGGAGCCAGTTGACGTGTAAGGGGCAGAAGAGGGGCGGGTAGGACGGGTTAGGTGGAAGATTGGTAGCCTTTAAGGAACAGGTGGGTTTTGAGTGCCCGTTTGAAGGAGCTTAGATTGGGAGAGAGACGGATGGAGCGGGGGAGGTCGTTCCAGTAAAGGGAGGCTGCACGGGAGAAGTCCTGGATTCTGCTGTGGGATGAGGTGACCAGGGTGGAGGAGAGGCGACGGTCATTTGCCGAGCACAGGGAGCGGGCAGGAGTGTGAATTATGTTGTTTTTGTTATTTAAGATAGTGATCGCCCTATAAACAAGAAAATGTTTAATCAGTTTGTAGTTTCATACAAATAGTATATTTCTATTTAAGATATGTTAGGCTAGGCCTAGGACACCAGCCCCACATTTTAAATACTCTTTGCAAATGTTTCCCCACTGGCAAAATATTTAGTTTCCACATAGGAACTATTTTGGCTTTACCCTAAGCTCTAGTTTTAACTACCCCTCCTATCCCAACTCCCCTAGTCCCGATCCACAGAGACAATGTTGGGACACATTACACAACCCCAGATACAAATGTTGAATATCCAAACAAGCCTATTTTTAAGTCACCATTGCTTTTATTTTTTTGTTGCTTAAATTCTAAGGAGTTTATTCCCCCCCCCCCCACCCAATAAACGTAGTTTAGCCTTAAAATATTTTGCTGCACACAAAGCAGATATTGTTGGCATCCTAGCAACTCTTTGATGTATGTCTCACCACAACTTGGCTATCTCAGGGAGTGCTAAGTGCTCCCTCCAAATGGAGAGGAAAATGATGGCAAAATTGGAGATGTCTGATTCCAGTAGGAAAGTTTCAGAACAAACTTCAGACAAATCTCTTATATTAAAAAATATGTTTAAAAATCCATTAAATGAGGCTAGGAGCATTAATCATCATATTTAATATAGCAGCAGATTTAAATTAGACAGATCCTCATCCGATACAAGGTCAGTATCCAATATCAGTCAAGACACATGCATGACCTTTAAACATATATCAGCGGAATTTGATATTTTATGATGTCTGAAGAGCTGAACATCCTAATACCAAAGATTACACCTTTTTCTCATGTATACAACTCATATTCTCACATTGACCTGTTTCTTACACATTAATGCAAATGACATGGTGTGATCATGCCCCCCTCTTTTAGAAATGGTATTATCTATGGTATTATCCGCCATCATCATCATCCTCTATTTGCACCTGTCCGTGACCGCCCACAAATAATAAGGCTTTCTCAGGTGTCTTTATCCCGGTCTGCATCTGTTTAAACACTCCCATACTGTACTCACCTTACATTAGAACACTCCCATACTGTACTCACCTTACATTAGAACACTCCCATACTGTACTCACCTTACATTAGAACACTCCCATACTGTACTCACCCTACATTAGAACACTCCCATACTGTACTCACCCTACATTAGAACACTCCCATACTGTACTCACCTTACATTAGAACACTCCCATACTGTACTCACCTTACATTAGAACACTCCCATTCTGTACTCACCTTACATTAGAACACTCCCATACTGTACTCACCTTACATTATGAACACTCCCATACTGTAATCACCCTACATTAGAGCACTCCCATTCTGTACTCGCCTTACTTTAGAACACTCCTGTACTGTAATCACCCTACATTAGAACACTCACGTAGTGTACTCACCTTACATTTGAACACTCACATACTGTACTCACCTTACATTAGAACACTCACATACTGTACTTACCTTACATTAGAACATTCCTGTACAGTAATCACCCTACATTAGAACACTCTCGTAGTGTACTCACCTTACATTTGAACACTCACATACTGTACTCACCTTACATTAGAACACTCACATACTGTACTCACCTTACATTAGAACACTCCTGTACAGTAATCACCCTACATTAGAACACTCTCGTAGTGTACTCACCTTACATTAGAACACTCCCATACTGTACTCACCTTACATTAGAACACTCCCGTACTGTACTCACCTTACATTAGAACACTCCCGTACTGTACTCACACTACATTAGAACACTCTCGTACTGTACTCACACTACATTAGATCACCCTACATTAGAACACCCCTGTCCCGCCTATCCAGGTTCAAGCCGGCATAAGAGGAGTAATCACGCAAATCTGCATGAATGTGTCTGCCCACTTTTCTGGGCATATGCAGAGTCATTTCACGCAAGATATACCACGCAAGCTGGCATAGTACTCACTCTGCATCATCGCTGAATTGTTTATCTGAGCAAGTCCTTAAGCTAGGTCCATGCGGACATTCTTTGGGGTATATTGACCATATTGCAAATAGAAGTAGAAAAGGGCATGAAAAATATTTGCATTCATTTTCCCATTAATTCAAGATCCAATGTTTCCAAAAATGTCCCAAATGCATCTGTGTGGGCATAGCCTCGCCTTCTGTAATAATGATAGTCAAGTCATAGCACATATTCAAGCATGAGCCCTTTCTGCTGCAAAATAAACTAAGTGGGAAAGAGTAGAGCAGACAATCATGTGTTGGGTGATATATGACACGCTGGAATATAGGTCATACTTACCTGTTCACATGGTCCATTGTATCTGAGACACAGTGTCCTGCTCCGATGAGTCCCACTTATTTCACCATTGAGATGGTTTGGCCTGAATTACTTAAACAAAATTTCCAAATCATTGGGAGGTATTATGTCTCAGGTATAATAGATTATATTGATCATACTGATTAAATTGTTGAACAATGGCTGCTAGGTCAGAAACATGAACTACGCATGATGATACATTGATAACATTGTAATCTTATTGATTGATCAAACGTCTACACCTGTAGCTGTCACTATTTAAAGACTGTACTTGTACTTCCCACTGTGATCTGAGGAAGGGGCGGAGACTCTGGAATATTGCGCGCTTTGGCTATTTTGGAATAAAACTCCAACAAAAGAACTTGTTTCTTCATCTGACTGAGTTCCGGCTTCTAGATACATTTTATATCATTGATAACCTTGAAACCACGGAAGAGCCTGCACCATTCATTATATGGGTGAAGCTGATGAACAGGAGGGCTGCACCTTGGTCTCTGCTAGCTGGTTGGTGACTTGTCAATACAGACAGGTCGAATCAGGGCCATCTTAACAACATCATGGGCCCCCGGGCAAAGCAGGCCACCGGGGCCCCTAGATATAGATATAGATATAGATATAGATATATAGATGTATACAGATACAGATATAGATATAGATATATAGAGATAGAGATAGATAGATGTATACAGATACAGATACAGATATAGATATATAGAGATAGAGATAGATAGATGTACTTGCTCAGTGACCCTTGTAGGTTTTTTTTGCAGGTTTTTTTCTTTTGCAGGATTATTTATTCTCATTAAGAACTGTACCTATGGGGCCCCCTTGCCCGTGGGGCCCCCGGGCAGCTGCCCATCGTGCCCAATGGAAAAGATGGTCCTGGGTCGAATGACTAGAAGTCCTGTGGGTATCTTGCCTTTAACCACATTGTCGTTTTAGATTTAGCTGTCAAAGTTGCCGTATATATTGGCAATTTGCAAAAATAGCTCCTGAATACATTTGCCCCCTGGTGTAATGAAGCTGTGTTGAATAATGGTTTAACCTACCTGATACAATAACATCATGCAGTCACATCCAATCACATGGCCAATCACTATTGCAGCCCTGGTCTAACAATTACAGGCGTGCATCTGGACAAGCTCTGTGCGTCTGTCATTGTTTCACAGGAGTCAGAACTACATTTGGAATTAAGACATTAACATACTTAACACACGGCCCTCTCTAAAATGAATCTGCTGCTTAACAGTAAAAGACATATCGCTGTGTGCTTCTCTGCATGTAATTAAATAATGAGGGCTAATCAATTCACAGCTCACCACCACCTTCCCAAAATCATTCATATACAATTAGAAAATAAAATTAGTTTTTCATGAAAAAACCCAGAACCCTGTTCATGAAAGTCTACATATAGATATTAACTCTGTGTCTAAATCTTTGTATTCTGTTAATAAACCACATTCCTTTTTGATTTTGCAGGCATTATTTCCTCTGCTTTTTAAATTCATGCTATCTGATGCTATTACATCTTTGGGTTGTTTATTGTATGTTAGAATTAACATTCTGAAACAAAACACTCTAGATTAAATAATTTAAGGAGTGATACAGTATTTTATATCTTTATTGCATAAATTACTAATGTTGCCGTCATTATTATTATTTTCTTTTGTTTTATATCAGAGTTGTAACTGTTAAATTTTTGGAAATCACAGATTTTGCATTAGAATATTGGTAGCCTAGCCCTCCAAATTCACAACAGAAAGAGAAGATTAAATAGAAAATGAGAGAGGATATTTTGGAAGGCTGTGGAAAGGTCTGTTGTAGATTGAGCTGGCAGATAGGTGGGGAGGAAGAACGGAGGAGAATATTAACAAAGGAACAGGTGTAATGGAAAGTACATGGATGTGAATGGAAAGTACATTAGGTTTCTTTTTGCACTCAGCTGCAAATGGTCAAATGAATACAGGGCTGCCGAAATATTTGGCTGGAGATTGGCAAGCTATAGAATTATCTCCCAGTGACAGACTGGAGCATTGAATTGAGTGGAAAATTATAGATACCAATTAAGAATGTGCACTGTGTATTTATTTGTGCACGGTCTTTTAACCTACCTTTGCCCAGATGAAGAATAGCAATTGAAAGACAAAAGCATGAACCTGGGTTGACTTAATTGAAATACCCGCTCGGGGCACCTGTTGAAAGAAAAAAAATAAAGAAATGATTGCGAAAGATGCAGTCGCCTATGTACAACATACCATGGTCAGGCTTAAAGAATTCCAACCACAAATAATTTTATCCATTAGGGTAAGTCCACATGGACATTTTATTCACTTTTTTTTTTAACAACTTTATTTATAATTTTTGGTATGCAGTACACAAAAATTCTGCATGCTCACAAGCAGACATACACATGTGACAACACGAAAGTTAAATAAGGAATATACATTATTCATTTTATTCACTTTTTAAAAACCTTATGTGCATTTTATCCTCACATCGTATATAGGAGCTTAGAAAATTAGGCCGTCTTCCTTATGCACACCAGTACCTGGCATTTTCAATAACTGCATCGCTCTGTTCCAGCCTCACGGTGGTGGGTGGGATCTGGGAGGGAAGCCTATGCTCACGGGAGTCTGGGAGAGTAGGTAAGTATAAGCTAGCGGCAGGTTTAGGAGGGTATCTGACATGTAAAAATGCTTAAAATAGACTCCAAAAATTATTTCTTACTTAATTCACCAAAAATAATACTATTGGCCAAATATTATGAATCATCCAGGGGATGTATAACTCATCTCTAGTTTCAGATGGGACTTATAATAGAGGGAAGATCTGTTCTGGACATATGTCACATAAATAGCTGTAAATCAAATTAAAAACTATAAGAAAACAAATAAACTTTAAAAATGACCTTGGCCACTGCTGAGACAGTATATCTTGGTCCTTGGTACAAGGATCTAACAACTCACCTGCCCTTCAGTTCCTGCTGTGATTAAGTATCAAGGAACAACTTGCCCTATGATTACCCGTACATAAATACAATGCCTACTAGTACATTAACAGGGGCTGGCCGGGCTGGGGGGCATGTGCCCCACGGGCCGGTCCCATAGTAGTCTACCTTGGACTGGGTCACAGGACTACCTGCATTTTTTTTCCTTATAAATGCTCCTAATAGGCTGCTGAGTTGAGTCTTGCCCCCAGGCTAAAATTTGTCAGCTCTTCTCTGTGCATAAACCATATAATCTCCATATGTAATCATTTTAAAGAAGTTTACACGTAAAGAATGGACATCCAGAGATCCAGGTCCCCAGATCCCCAGACATCATATTAAAAATATAGGGGTCGGAAATCCCAGTTAATAAAATATTTGAGAGGAGGACTCATAATGTAAACTTTCTAAAAATAAAACAGGGCAAGGGGAGTATCACCTGCCCCTTCCCCTGCTCTGCCTGTCTAGTCACAAGGAGTCATAAGTGTTAGATGTGACAACATCTATGTATGTATCTGTACGTTGATCTGGTGCTTAGGCGCAATGGAACATGAAGCGCCCTCCAGAAAACTTACCAGGTAAATTAACACTAATAAAAGAATATGCCTCCCAACAATACCAACAAAGAATTGTAATAAAATTAAACACATCCACAACTGCACTACACTCCAATGCACCGAGCTATGTTCCACATCTATATGCCCCTGGGGAAAGTGGATTGTTGGGGAGTATTATAGTATCTAGAGCTGGGTACACACTATACAAAATTTCTCCAGATGCGATAACGATTTTACCAATTATTATAAAAAAAAATAAAAGTCCCGATCAGCATGCTGATCCCTGTGTACACACTATACACGTTTTACATTATTCACCTTCGGGTCTGTGCTCTTCATCTGTCATAACCATCAGCTGAAAAGATCCTGACTCTGCACAACCCATAGAGATCTATGGACAATGCCGGTCACGAGTGAAAGAATTGGAATGACATTGTTCCATCGTTGAACGAGATTTTTAGTTCAGTTTGAAAATAAAATTAAACGATACAATGTAATTTGGAATGATAATTGTTCATCGTTGGAGCGTTCCCACTACTGCAATATCAGGCCGAACTGTTGTTTAACGTGTGATTGGCCTGATATTTGGCTAAAAACCCTTTGGTGTGTACCCTGCCTTAGTGTTCAATGTTTATTTTTTAAGCTGAAGGACAGACATAGTCTAATAAAGCCAGCATGTGCCACATACTGATATTATACCTCCTCCAGTTACCATCTTTATGTATGTGACATATACTATTGTTAGGACCATCGGGGAGCTGGAGGGTAGAGTCAACATTGAACATTAGCCTGCAGAGTAGGCTCTTTATCCTGCTTAGAAATACCTTGAGCTGGCCATACACAGACTAATCCTACCAGTTGACTTAAGTACCACACGTGTTGGGGGAAGGAAGGGGGATAAATTGAACAAGATCCAGCCATCTAGTGCAATCGCCCGCATCAGTTCCCACCTCACCGGGCCCGGTTGCGTGGTCGGAAGATGAGCCCCAGACACGGGCTGATCGTTGTCATCTTTCAACTGCATTTCTCAATTGCATATTGGTCTAGCATGCCTTTAACAGAGCCTGCATCATAAACTATAACCTGAAAAGCAGATACCATGTCCCTTTAATGGCAGAAAGTGACGACATTACCCATGTGAACGAAACCAAATTGTTGACAGAGGTTTTTATTTGAAGTACTTTATCATCTTATCAAATACACTTATATTTTTACCATCATTTTCACGAGCTGATAACATGTTTATTACAGCTATAATGTGCAGGTGCATGAGTAAAGGTCTTGGAGGAAGAAATCTGACATATTCAAAGTATGTGCGAGAATACTGAGGTTCCATAATAATCTGAACACGTACTAAGGAAAGTATGAGATAATCTCCCCCCCCCCCCCCCCCTCCATACACAATCACATACACATATTTCCTCCTGGCTGCTTCATTTATTATTTACTTTATGAAATAAATGTAGTTTCTTCTACACTATAGATTTCTTTTACCATGTATTTTAGATATTACAGGGTAGTGAAATCAGTTTTCTTATCTTGTTCTTGCTTAAACCATGCTATAGGATGTCTTAGGCTTTGGGGTGTATCAGAGTACCCTCCGATAATGTCAATTGTCAATCTCAGTCTACACAGCATAATTAGTTTAAATAACTATACATATTCTGGGATTTACTGTGTAATACACCCGGTAGTAGATTTCCACCTCAGATCACTGTTTTAATATGATCCTTTTTCTAACCAAACTAGAAGAATGGAGAAGACAGGAATGTGTGCTACAGAATTTGCTGGCTCTATATAAATAAATGATGAGGATGATGATGATGTGTGTAACCTTCCTACTAGCTAAAGCAGAAACTGAAATGTCAGACGTGCTCATCCCATACGCTGACCCCACATACTGAATGTCATGGACAATGTCAGGCAATTATCCCGATATCGCAGCATGTGAGTCTCAGAAACAACCACACGCCGTGGGATCATTATCGGTATGTTGGGGAAGGCACCAGGATGACCACAGATGGATGCTAAGAGCCTGGGTCTGCAGTCACATCCCGAACATACTAACTGGCCCCAATCATGTCAGTGATTTGTCCAATTAGGACACCTACATATGTTTTGTGATCCTTCCACTCTGCAATCCAGCCAAGCTCCAGGATAGGCTTCTACCAGAGCCGTTACTTACAATTCTAGCGCCTGGGGCGAGAAAGACAAATGCTGTCCCCCTAGCCCTCAATTTTAACCAAATTAACCTAAAATATTCCTAAATTGCGCCCCCCCTTCAGCGTTGCGCCCTGGGCAGTAGCCCCTGTCGCACAGCCCTAGTTACGGCCCTGGCTTCTACACAATGATTATCAGAAGTTGTATTACAATGGTATAGACTATAAAATGCAGATATTGTCACTTTACTCATTATTATATCTACCAGCACTAATTTAGATTTCTACAAGCCAGAAGATACATGCAGATTGATAACCTAAAATATAATTTATTGATGATGGTGACAAGCTCACAAAGGCAGATGATACCCTGCATAAAAAGATTAGGAAAAAGAAATTTGAATACTTTCACCGTTTGAAAGTAAGAAATTAATGAAAATGTAGTTAAGGTGTAAACAGGTTGATTAATTTAGGTGAAAGATTTACTTTAACTCTTGATTCTCTTCTTGTTTAGAGTGACTTTAAGGGCTAGATTTACTAAGCTGCGGGTTTGAAAAAGTGGGGATGTTGCCTATAGCAACCAATTGGATTCTAGCTGTCATTTTGTAGCATGTACTAAATGAAAGCTAGAATCTGATTGGTTGCTATAGGCAACATCCCAACTTTTTCAAACTCGCAGCTTAGTAAATCTAGCCCTTAAAGTCTACCTGCTGTGTCATTAATGTTATCTTTGTAAGCCTACAAGAGAACATACAAGAGAACACGTGATCTTTTTCTCTTGTGTGTTTACAAAAAGATTAAACCAGGAAACAATCCTATCGCCAGCAACAAGGGGCAATAGGACATTTTTAGTTATAATTTTTGTTACTTTTTAGTTTCTCCCTAAAAGGACTGATGTATTCATTATACTTATTCAATGAAAGCATCACTTAAAAGAGTTTGTCTATCTCTAGATAACTTCAGCATATTGGTTTATACATGAGTTCCTGCGACTAAGTCCCTTATCTTTCAGCCTTACTCTTCTGCTTTTCATCCATGCATTTATACCATCAGGCAGAGCTGTTTACGTCCATTACTCTGGGATACACCACAGTTTTCTTCTTGTGCCTTCTCAATTATCTCCGGATGGCCGTCACATGACTATGCCTTATGATATAAAGACGTAACTGAAATATTTAGCAAACATTGTAAATGGATATGTAGAAGCTAATAAATTATAATTATCTGAAGGTAACACATCATTTCATTAAATTGTTCAGACTCCCTACTTGTTTTTTTTCTAATCAGGGAAGTAGAGAATGATGGGAATAATATCTCTGCCTTTAAATACGCTGCTGTATCTACATATATTGTTATAATATCTAGCAGGGTTTCAGCACGTGAGTAACTGGAACTATCAGCGATACCAGAGATTTTTAGGACAAAAATCCTTTTCTTCCACTGTCTTCAAAGTGAACATTTTCCCAGCAAAAACCACTCCCTTGACCTTGTTTCTCTGTCCCCCCAGGTGATCAGCTGCACTTGTGTCAATGGCTTCACAGTAAGACGGGAAGTTATGCAACACGAGACCTGGCTCCGTTTCAGGGGTAATAAATATTGGATGCAGATTCTAAGCTAAAACCACAGATGACTTGTATAGGGGTATTGCATAACTTTATATTACATCATGTGTTGCAGTGGTGATTTCACCAGCATGGAAGCCATCGTGGTAATTTTTTTATATATTTATTACCCGTTTAGAGAAGCAGAGATGAGCAGAGGTAGCCGATATAGATTATATCAAATCAAATTATATAGATTATATCAAATTATATCAAACCTAATAAGACATAAATAGCTCAAAGTAAAAGCAAGTTTCTTTTTTTCTTTGTTTTAACTTTGCAAACAAAACCGTAGTGATACTGTTGATTTTGCTGTAACTAAAGATCAAAACCAACAATGCCACCACCAAATAGAAGGCACAGCTAGTGTGGAAGCATATGTGTGAAATGTGTGAACCGGCTTGCTGGATCATTCATGTAAAGTGGAATTGGAAGCCCGGACGTGGGAATCCAATTCCAGTTTCCATAAAAAAAAAAAAAATGAAATTTAAAAAAAAAAAAAAAAAAAATAAGTAAAAAATATTTTTTAAAAAATATATATTTAAATAATAAAGCATCTTTTCTAGTGCTGACCCTCAACTATTAAAATCGTGAGATGGCGACAGCGGCAGCCGTTGTTTTTGTTAAGTAGGTTTCCCCATGCTCTGCACTGGACAGCTTTCCCCAGAGAGCCCTATGAAAGATAACACTGGGGGGGAGAGGAAGTTTGGTAAATAGGGAGAAACCCTAAATCCGGTGAAAACTTCTGTTTTTGCAGGAGAAATGGCTTTTCTCTCTTTCTTAAATAGACCCCTTTATATGAGATGTTTCATGTACGGTAAAATCAGGTATTATTATTATTACCTTTTATTTATATAGCGCCACTAATTCCGCAGCGCTGTACAGAAAACTCACTCACATCAGTCCCTGCCCCATTGGGGCTTACAGTCTATATTCCCTAACACACACACAGACTAGGGTCAATTTGTTAGCAGCCAATTAACCTACCAGTATGTTTTTGGAGTGTGGGAGGATATCGGAGCACCTGGAGGAAACCCACGCAAACATGGGGAGAACATACAAACTCCTCACAGATAAGGCCATGAACAGGAATTGAACTCATGACCCCAGGGCTGTAAAGCAGAAGTGCTAAACACTTAGCTACCGTGCTGCCCATTGCAGAACCCAGTAATAATTGCTAGCACCATACAGTAGGTAATAACAAGGCTGGCTGACAAAACAGTTTCTAAAGTTATATACAGAAAAATGTACTAATTCACTTAGAGACGTCCACATTCAGCAGCATTATGTTGACTTGGCTGTGATATATTTGGCTGTGCATACTGCAGCATATGTGCACTACGCAGGTTGTTTGGCAATCTTTTAAAAAGGAAAAAAAAACAAAGTTTCTTGACATCTGTCCTGCTGTCCTCTAGCGGTTACTCATGCCTGCTTGTCACATCTGTCCCTCAAGTTACACGGCAGAATGTAAACACAACAAGGTACTTTCTTAGCAGTGGGGCTAAAAAATCTGCCCAATTGTCACATTTCTGAAAGAGAGAAAAAAAGAAACGTTTTTCGTCTCCTTTAAAATAGTTTTAATGTGTCAGCTAGGGCATAAATGTATATTTATTTTTGTAAAGAGAACACACATTTAGTATCGCTGTAAAGTAAGTTTTATCTTCCTGTATTTATCTTAAACTGCAAAGTGTTGATGTCCCTCTTTTCATGCACCAATCCTCCTTCAAATGTTCATATTTATATTACTGTATTGAAAGCAGTCAGCTAAAAACTATTCGCAAAACCAAACAGTGCAAGCTCAGATTGCCATCACACCACTGGTCCCAGGATATAATCCTCTACGATTGCCCGGTGCTAAATTCTGGCGTTGAATGACGGCAGTCCTTCTGGACTCGACGATGACAAGCCCACACAAAGCAGGTCAAGGGGACCTCCACACAAAAGGACCAAGAGTCAGGTTGCTTCGAAAGGGGCAGTGGCCTGTGGCCAATCCGTGGAAAAACCATATGCCCTCTAGTCGCTGACTGCAATGCTCTCCCGCCTATCTGCCTCCTCAGTGACAGGGAAAGATAAACGCTAGCAAAATCATTAATGCAAGACATTAGCAGGGTGGGAGGGAGTTATTTGGTGCAGGAAACAGAGACCCAGCATCCACTGGGAGAGGGAGGGGGAGATATAGGGAACCTTAGGACCCTCCCTGTGAATCTTATTGGCTGGGCATGCAGAGACTTAACCCTGAATGGGTAAGTTCATGATGTAACACACACATGAGTTTAAGTGCGTTTTGCTTAAGGTCTCTCTTGTCATAATGATCTCTATTTGCAGAGCCTGAGTTAGGGTTCAGGGTTAGGGTTCAACTGCCTTCCATGATTCTCACCTTACTTTCCCACAATTAACTGAACCCACAAAATGCCCCCTAACTTCATTCTGCAACATCTAACATCTACTGATGAGTAATACCTATTATTTTTTAAAGGGTAAAAAGCCCAATCTTGGTCAAAAGCGAGTGTTTCCTCTAGCAACAGGGCTTGCGCTATACGCCAAAGGGTTTCCGCTGGGGATATATGTCTTGTCTTGTCCTATCTAACATTGTGGCGGGACATAATTCGTCACAATACTTGTTCTGTTACAAGGAAAACAATAACAGAAGAAAATTTATTTAAAAAAATGCTTTATTCTTTGAATAAAGTATTTTTAAGTTGACAACATTTTAATTTTTTTTACATATTTTGCCTATTTCTTTTTACATTGATTTATTTATTTATTTATGTATTTATTTAACTAAGTGTAACTGAAAGTCCTAGTCTGCCACATTAATGGGAGGAGGTAAAAGATAAAACTTTGAATACGCAATCTTGCATTTACAGACCAATGGAAAACTCTTTATAAACTGGCCCTATACAGTACGTGCAGATCTGGTTGACAAAGTCATCGTTCGTGAGCCTATTGGTTTTATATTGCAACATGTGTTCCCTAACAATCAGTTTGAATGATCCAATTTAATTAGTTCAGAAGAGATCACACAAAAACATATAATAGGGTTGTCCAGTGACAGCTAAAATATGATAATAATATCTTTCATTTCTATTGTCCTGGCTTTATAAAGAATTATACTGGTGAGGCTATACCCTTTTATTTCTATTTATAGTAATATAATATAAGGGGCATATTGTTTACACCAAGGGTTTTATTTTATTTAAGTATGGATATAAATCAAATGCAGATTTCAGATGACAAGATTTACATAAATTAACATATAAGTAAGAGATGCCATTTCGCTTGCTCAGCAGATGCTAATTAAGCAGTAGATTAAAAACAATTAAACAGTGTCCTCTGTTGGCCGAGTGGCCAATCCGGTCCTGACTTTACTAAACAACAAGTTGTGAATCTCTCAAAAATTGTAGTAAGGAAGCAAGTTTTCAAATGGCAGCTCCAAATCTGAGGATAAACGGATACAGGGCTTCTAACAGTTTACCAAGTTTGTTAAGGGCGATCGCCAGCTATTTTTCAGGGATTGTATAAGTACTGCTGTCGTCCTCAGATTGTTTCTGCCATCATCGGATAGTCGGGGGAGCCAGGGGGTGTTATTAAAATAAAGTATTGTGTCAGGGGATTTTTTTAAAAATAAAGTTGTTGTTTTTTCTTGCTCCTGCGACCTTTTAGTGATAAATTGTCCGAACAATGATTTTCTTTTGCTGCAACAGGCAACGATAGAAAATCATCTGTTTAGCAGAGTCTTGATAAATAGGGGCCTGATTCATTAAGGATCTTAACTTAAGAAACTTCTTATTTCAGTATCCTGGGCAAAACCATGTTACAATGCAAGGGTAGCAAATTAGTATTCTGTTTTGCACATAAGTTAAATACTGACTGCTTTTTCATGTAGCGCACAAATACTTGATAGCTTATTTGTACACTGAAATTTAAAGTTGATATTTGTGTGCTACATGAAAAAACAGTCAGTATTTAACTTATGTGCAAAACAGAATACTAATTTGCACCCCTTGCATTGTAACATGGTTTTGTCCAGGAGACTTAAATAAGAAGTTTCTTAAGTTAAGATCCTTAATGAATGAGGCTCAAGATCTTAAAATCTGTTCAAAGCCTATTTTATATTGAAACAAGTCATTTCAGTACATACTTCCCAACATTTAAAAAGAATCAAACCCGGGATAGAATAAGCATCCCCTACAATCCACCCAAATCTCGCCAAAGCCACACCCTCTTCTCAGTCCCTATTGGGTTCAGAGAGTCGGTACTATAAGGACGTATATCGATATAATGTCACTATATTGTGTTATACACATGAACATGATACTCTGTGGCTATACTTTTTTTCTATTGCACCAATTGTAATATTTTTTTTGAATCACGTACTTTCCAGCTCACTGTTTGATGCTGTTTGCCTGACACTATATATATTAACAGAAGTTATGGTGATTCAGCCCAACGAAAAGTTTCACATTCAATAGTAAAAAGCCCAGATGTTACAAACAGACAACCAAGACAACCACAAAATGCTATGTTAACAAATGTCATCAGTGATTGCTGCATTAGTAACCGGTTACACACATCCTTTTGCCTATTTCAAAATTCTAACAGAATATACAGTTTGCTAGGGACAGTCCCCGAGTTTACGCTTTGTTTGGTGACTAATCCCAGACACCTGCACAGACAAGTCCCTACTCCTTGTGTGCTTGCCTGAACAAGTTCGTCAAAAGGTCCTGCTCGCTCAGCCCTGCAGGAATAGTTAGCTATTTGCAGAAAGCATATGGAACAAATAAATTCACAGCCAGGTCCATGCAGATTATTAACCAAGGACGTTCTCAACCGTAATGCCAAGAAGTTTATACTTTACTTCTGAACAAGACGGATTACCTCTGGTTGCTTATAGTGTGTGACTCTAGACACAACAGTGGATTCACACAGAGATTTAGGGGTCTATTTATGACCCTTCGTTTTTTTCTGTAGAAACTTTTCAATCCTCATTGCATAGATGCGGATTGAAAAGTTTCTCATATGTATTAAAAATCAACACAGGAACAGCCGTTCCGAAAAACGGCTGCTCCTGTGAAGTCTTACACTTACCTAACACTGGATTCTTCTCTTTTCCTCCCTCTGCGGTGCCGATCGTCCCTCTTTCAATCCCTGTGCGCATGCGCCGACCGGTAAACTCGGGCATGCGCACAGAGATCTGTGTCTGCCGGAACCTGAAGTATGGGATGGAGGGATCATGTGATCCCTCCACACATGCGCTGTGCAGCTCTGCTCGTCAGAGCAGAGCTGTTTTCAGTGTAATGTTTCACTTATGTTAATGTACGCCAGCTTCAGATGGCGTACAATAACAAGTAAAAAAAGAGAAATACTTCATCTGCCAGTCTTTAATACATAGCGTTACTGAGCACTCCCCATACATTGTTATGGGGAGTGCTCAGAAAAACGCTAATGGGTGCAAAGCAGCAGATATCTCCGATATCTGCTGCTATGCTAGATTAATACATAAGGATTTTAACGGTAAAGCCCCGAAAACGTTGTTTTCGGGGCTTTATAAGGGGGAAAAACTTTAATAAATAGACCCCATAATCTTCATAGGTGCACTATGGAGATTGTCTGTGAATACGCTTATTTGTGCACTGTGTGCATAGACAAGCAAACAATCCCATTTCAGTTGTCAATGTGCACCAGGATTGCAACATGTCATAAGTATCTTGGCAATAGTAAAAGCGTCACTTCAAAGTAACTTATTCTATGACACTGCCGTTATCTGCCCAGGGAACTGTAGCATTCTAAAGTGACCACACACTCAGTCAGCCTAACATTAAAGTTACATGAGCCATTGTGCAGTCACAGGAAGCTTGGTCCACACTTGTAACAGCCTGGGGGCAGGTAGTCACCTGCACTCAGGCCTCCCCTGCACCTGGTCGAAAGTGGGAGGGTCCAAACCAGTATCTTGCTTAGGGCTCCAGGGGGTCATAATACTGTTCTGGATGTGACAATGGAACAGTGTTCCCTCATTAATGTAACACTTACTGAGCATATCCTTGTCTTATAACACTGTAATTCTCTGGTCAGAAAATCAATAATATAATATTGGCCTGAAATACTGCTCATTAGAGTATCCTCTACACTTATGTCTCTTATAAGTCACAAGACTAAAGGAACACACATTAGGGGCTAGATTTACTAAGCTGCGAGTTTAAAAAAGTGGGGATGTTGCCTATAGCAACCAATCAGATTCTAGCTTTCATTTATTTAGTACCTTCTACAAAATGACAGCTAGAATCTGATTGGTTGCTATAGGCAACATCCCCACTTTTTCAAACCCGCAGCTTAGTAAATCTAGCCCTAGGACTGATTAATTCCATGCGCCACATACAGTATGTACATTTTATTCTGTTAATTACTTTGATTTAAATGCGCATATTGAGACGGCCAATTACTTTGTACTGACAGTAATGGCTGGTGCTCAGTCTTCGACACCTTAGTGCAAATATCAATTTATTTACTGTCCAGAAAAACAACAGCTAAATTGGGAATACCTCCCAAAATGTGCATCCCTCTCCCACAGTTAAAGTTCATTAGAATATCTCTTCCTACTAGACAAAATCTGTGTGGTGTATCGGCACATTGTATGAGGCAAGACCAAACTCAGAAGAGAACTTCTGGTATACGCAGCCCCTCCCATCAGGAGGAGGGACATTATCCCCCACAATGACAATCTGACGCACATATGGAGTAGAATTTACATTGGAGCAATTGGGGATAACATTGATAATTATGGGGTCCCAAGCTTGTTAATTTACCGGCCCCCCACAACTGATGTTTATCACGCTGACCAGTCTGGGGTTTGTTTTCACTGTAACTGGGGGACCTCACACTACTGATTTCCCTGCTATAGAAGAAACCAAGCCTGTCTAGCACTGGGCTGGTTGAGGATTTGTGGAGGGGGCACAGCCAGGGCCCTCTTAACAACATCTTGGGCCCCCGGGCACAGCAGTGCACCGGGGCCCCTATATATACATATATATATATAACAAGAAAAAAAAAGATTATATATATGGGCCCCCCAGCGCAGGGGGGCCCATCGGAGGCAGCAAAAAAAAAAAAAAAACGGCAAAAAAAAAAGACAATACTTACCTTGCAGTCAGCTGGCGATCCGGCTCCCTCCATGGTCTCCTCCTCCGTTGCGCTCCGCAATGGATGTCGGGCGGGCGTGATGACATCACGCCCGACATGCACTGCCACCGCCGCACGGAGGAGGAGACCATGGAGGGAGCCGGATCGCCAGCTGACTGCAAGTAAGTATTGTCTTTTTTTTTTCTCAGGTTTTTTTTTTTTTTTGCTGCCTCCGACGGGCCCCCTGGGCTGCAGGGCCCCCGGGCACCTGCCCATTGTGCCCAATGGGAAAGACGGCCCTGGGCACAGCTGCTCATTTTTAATCATTTGTAATCTTATCACATTAAAAGAATAGGACATGACTTGATCATCAGCTTGGAACTGGATCAGAATTCTAGTACTTTTTTAACATGGCATTGGCTGTGCACAGCAAGGAATACCACAGAACATGTGCCTTCTCCATCCCTATATCTACACACAGTAGTCTAGCTCTGCCAAATGGGATGTACCGTTGCACCTACAGGTGCAAAAAAAACATAGTCCCCTGAACCAGCTACCTGCAAGCAAAAAGGACCCAGTTTATAACCCACCTGTCTGCGGAAATTTAGGTGCATGTGTGCAAATGGAGGAGCATGGCAGGTCCACTGATTCGGGAAATATGTAGTTTGCTATTTGACAATTGAAAAGATAACTCCACTCAAAAATGTTGTTGCTTAATTAAAAATCTTATGCTGAGTATAACAACTTACTGGAACTCCTGACACTTGAAATAGGACTTTTGCCTGAAATCACCTGTTGAAGTCTCATAAAGAAATTGATTTGTAATTATCTAGCCACATTAATCCACTTACAGACATCAGTCTTTCTATTGTATAAACGTTGACAGTAATATTTAATATTGCCTTGCATGAAATATTGAAGAAGATGATTCTCTACTTGAATGTTCTCCTGTAATACAATCGGCCAATATTTTATAATAGAGTTATTCAGTAATATTGCATGTACTTTTTAGATTCCAGAAATATCTAGATTGAACTTGCTGAAGTGAAAGCACACATAAGAAAATCTAATCATGCAATTGTATTACAGTGAGTAATGCGATGTTTTGGTGATAATAAATGGAGCTCTGTTGTTGGACTTCTAAGAATAAACCATGAGATATGGCCTGTATTTACTATTATACAGTATGAGTCTTTGTATATGTAGGACATAGTTCATTCGAAGCTTTTTAACAAAGACAATGAGGTACTGCAAGGATTTTGTCACTGAACTCAGTGGTTACTGTACAGTCCGTCGTGTAGCTGTCACTTTTACACAGTGGAGGTGGCCATTTTGTATGCTGAACCAATGCTCAAGAAAGTGCAGCCTATCAAGTGATTAGTAGCCAGAGATGTCACCACTGTATATAGACAGGCCTCAGTCTGTATTCCCCTGTGATGTCACTGGATCCTAGGGAATGTCTGGACTCATGAGCAATTGAACAACCCACAAAATGGCTGCCTCACTGTATTCACATGAGCCTCACTACCGCCAGCAGTGACTGAGGACAGGAGACACGCTGAGCATGCACAGAGGCTCCCAGTGTGGTAAGTAGATGTTGTTATGGATTCCAGTGATTGCGACATTGTGCCCCTGGCATAAAACAATGTCACCTTGAGAAGATCATTGTTGAAAGGGAAATCCTCCATTATATTTTGGCAACAAAAGCGTATTGTGCTCCGTCACCTGTATGTATTCATATTTACAATACAAAAAAACATATTCACTTGTGTGAAGTAGCTTATTTTAATACGTTTTACTTTAGGGAATATGCATCACACTTAGATATAAAGACCACAACTGAAATTATAGGTGTGATGTAGCGATTGTAAAGAATTATTGTCGTGGTTTATCTATATAGCGTCAATCATGTTATGCAGCGCAAAACCTACCAGTACATTTTTGGATTGTGGAGCAAAAAACCCACGAAAACACGGTATGAACATCATCATCAGTAGCTATTTATATAGCGCCACTAATTCCACAGCGCTGCACATAGAAATCACTCACATCAGTCCCTGCCCCATTGGAGCTTACAGTCTAAATTCCCTAACATATACACGTACAGCAGACTGGGGTCAATTTGAAAGCAGCCACTTAACCTATTAGTATGTTTTTTGAATTGTGGGAGAAAACCCACGCAAACACGGGGAGAACATACAAACTCCACACAGATAAGGCCATGGTGGGGAATTTAACTCATGACTCTAGTGCTGTGAGGCAGAAGTGTTAACCACTGAGCCACCGTGCTGCCCATAGCATGCAAACATGACACAGATAGGACCTTGGTTGGATTTGAATTTATGACCCCAGCGCTTTGAGGCAGCAATGCTAACCACTGTACCCCGTGCTGCACAGATACATGCATTCCTTATCTTCCCCATTTCAATAACACAATGAGGGACCTGGTGGGAAGGGAAATTTCTAGTGAAAGAGAAAGTAACAAGACCAGGCCTAAGCTTATAAAACCTTTTCAGCCCCGGTTATCCCCCAAATCTCTTCTGATTGGTTAATCAATATATACAACCAAGCCCCTCATTATTAACCCATGCCGGAAATCCAGCTTAATTTTCTGTCACCACAACCTATTAGCTGATATGACTTCGGACCAATTACCTGCCCTATGTTATCTCTTCCTAGAAATCTACTATATAAATGCCTAGTGGCGTGTGTGTAAAAAAAAAAAAACCAAGCTGCAGCGCCACCTGCTGGGCAGAGTTATACACTGACCTATATATTTCTTGAAGGAGAAGTGACAGTTGGGAGTGGTTGGTGGTTGCCGGGGGTGACAGTGGGGAGTTTTTAACACCTTAAGCAGCTTGATGAAGGATGTGGCGATGAAGATGAAGGATGAGGTGATGGAGAAAAATTAAAAGGTGGTGACATGTGGACAAAACCACGTTAAAAAAGGGCGCTTGCGTCAGGAAGTAACGCTCTTCCCCTGAGGAGGTCTGGGCTAGGCCCAAATGCATCACAAGAACCTTTTTAACACCTTAAGTAGCTTGATTTGACTAGAATGCATGAGTATCATGCACGGGTTAACTTTTATATAATATGTGTCCTTGAACAGATTAACAGTGTGGTCAGCTGAATGAAGATGCTGGGCATCATATCAGTTCTTTGATGACCACAGCTGTAGGACCTTCTGGTAAAAAGTGATTCTTGAGCTATAAGACCACAAATGGTGACATTCACCTCCGTTTCACCTTCCACTTCAAACACATTCATAAATCCTAGCTCAAAACATTGTTTGAAATTGACCTTGGTATGTCTTATCACAAGAACCCAACCAAAACATCCTTGGATTCTCAGTAATGCAGACAAGATAATATTCAGAGGAGGTCAGGGTGTTTGCTTATGACTTTGGTACATTATCTTTCATTTAGATGATTATCTTTAAATTCAAAGACTGTACTGTCTAAATAATGATAATAGATAACAAACTGTTAACAGCTATTTAGAAGTTATGTAAAGTTTTGGTGGCTACTTGTCACCTAAGCCTATACAAGCTACATCATCATCATCATTTATTTATATAGCGCCATTAATTCCGCAGCGCTGTACAGAAAACTCATTCACATCAGTCCCTGCCCCATTGAAGCTTACAGTCTAAATTCCTTAATGTAGACCCACACTCACACACAGACAGAGAGGGAGACAAACAGACAGAGAAGGAGAGACTAGGGTCAATTTTGATAGCAGCCAATTAACCTACCAGTATGTTTTTGGAGTGTGGGAGGAAACCAGAGCACCCAGAGGAAACCCACGCAAACACAGGGAGAACATACATAATCCACACAGATAAGGCCATGGTCGGGAATCGAACTCATGACCCCAGTGCTGTGAGGCAGAAGTGCTAACCACTTAGCTACCGTGCTGCCCATCGCAGAACCCATACAACTATAACTATAATATGGACATGACATCAGATGGGATCTTTCAATAGCAATGAGTGAAACATGTTTTGTTGTTTTTAAGCCTTATACTGGTATTTATTTTGTGTTTAAAAAAAATATAAGTAGTTCTGCCAGTGAAACCACATATTGAATGCAAATATGCTTGGCATTTTTGATGATTGTCAGCTGAAATCTGTAGCTCAGAAGTAGATAGGTTAGAAATAACTTTAATATATAATTATTTTTCAACCAAAACCAGCATTCAGTATTCAAATGGAGTTTATGGATTGTCATAAAGTACCAGTATATCATTCAAAGATTGCTCGTTGCATAAGGGAAACCACTCAAAGATCCTCACTGTTCACAGTCTGTTCACAGTCCCAGTGCTTCAGAGACCTTCCCTCTTCCTGCACAATAACCTCTATGCACTGAATTATGGGAGATGTAGTTCTTCTATCAGAAAATTAACCATAGTGTCTGGTGATGCGGATTTTGCTGCCATCGTGGCAGGTTTTACATTTTATTGCTTCACTTTAGAGGAGCAAGTGGCATTGTGGCAAGCTATAAGAAGAATGTTGATATTTGCCATTTTCCCTTATTCTTTTCTTCAATCTGCTATTAATGATTTAGCATTCTTCACTTCCATGGCAACCACAGTCACATGACACATGATGTAGTGCGCATAGAGACTATGCAACACCCCTCTGAGCTCTGTCTGCACTGTAACATCCTCCCTCCTCCCTCTGCCATCTCATGACATGTTGAGAGCTGAGAGCTGTGAGTCTGTGTCTGTGTAGCAGACTGACTGTGTCTGTGTCTGCCAACCAGAGAGCTTTTGTTAAGGAAATAATGGTTTGTAGGGAAATAGCTAAGAAAAATGACTATAAGATCATACTTGCCAACATTAAATTATTTTCTTCTGGGAGCTGCAAGGGGGATGTGGGCGTGTAGGGGGTGGGGCTTCAGGAACCGCACCATTTTAGCCCCGCCCCTGTGACGGAATGACGCAAATTGCGTCATTTTACAGCGGGGACGGGGCCAAATGCCGCGATTCCCAGTGAATCGCGGCGTTTGAACTGAATTCTGCCCTGAAGTGGGCAGATCAGGGAGATTGCCATACTCTCCCGGGAGTCCGGGAGACTCCCGCTAAATGCGGGAGTCTCCCGGACATTCCGGGAGAGTTGGCAAGTATGTATAAGATGCATGCTTAAAAGGTACTTAACTTCATATTTAAAGTAACAAAAATCTTTCATGTGGGATTGCTGCTTTAAAAGAAATATGACAGAAAATGCTTCTCATCACCCTGTTGCTATTTTTATGTAAATAAACATGACTTTGGTGTGGTACTTTTTGTAGGACTAGAAAAATAACTTCAAATCCGCCCTGGAGCATGTCCTGTGCTACGATCATTAGAAGGTGAACGTAGTTTGTATGTTTATTAAAATAGTGATCGACTGTTGTAGACAACTTCAAAGAAATATCAATGTAGCACATATATATAAAACATAAAGATAGCAATAAGTCAAAAATATTACAATATTCTCCATTATGCTAAAACATTTATTTCCAATTTGCTACAATCTATTTCCTTATTTACTGCACTATACATTTAATATACTCGATTATGGTATACTGTACATTGTATATTATACTTTAAGGTATCTTATGTGTATGTTCGATTGTTATAATTCACACATGCAGCCAGAAGTATCAGCGATGTGATCTTAAAAGAGCATTGTGGGAAGTGGACATAATGAAGAGAAAAGCATTAAATGAGTAGAACTGCAAAATATATACTATACAGGTATATAACTGACTCTAATATAAAGCATGCATTTTTAAATATCTTTTCTAGAGTAGTCACCTTTGTAAAACAAATACTACATTTGGATACATTTTAAGCATGTCATACCTGCACCACGATAGTGCATGTGATTTTTTTAAGTGTTGCAGGTGTCAAGAGCAGATAGTTTAGAGTATCATGGAAAAAACACACAACTGGTAATTCTACTGTTTAACATAAACAACATTGTTGATATGGGCGACTGTCAGATCTGTTGTGATAAGGACATCTTGTTCTACATTGACCTTCACGGTTCCTTACACTTGAAGCATGTACTTTTGGGCTGTTTATGACTTTATATGAGGGAACAGATGAGCAGAACAAGAAAACTGACAAAAAAAAAAAATAGGTTTCTTATAAACAGCAACAACAGCAAACCTCGGCCACACACAGGGTAAATATAGAGTTATCGTCACTTGGTGTATGGATCCCCTGCACTCACCAAATACATTAGCAGTGCTTATTAATTGGCTACTTCAAGCTGTACTTTGTCTTAAAAACAGGGTATATTTGCCAACCAGAGAGCTTTTGAAAAAGCAAAAGTCTTTCTGCATTCAGATGTGCAAAAAAAAAGAAGGGACACTTTGTTTCTAAATATCAGCGACGTTTCTAGAACTGCTCAGTCTTTAAGTATCTCTCGAAGTGTTGCTGTTATTTAGGAATAAAGTGTTCCTCCTTCTTGCATATCTGATTTCCGTATGACTTTTATTTTTGTATTATGGGTTTTTGACCTTGGCACCAGACTTTATTGATTATGCGGTTAGCACCAATTTTTTATGTGTTATATATATATATATATATATATATATATATATAGATATATATATATATCTATATATATATATATATATATATATATATATATATTGTTGCAAAATCAGGTTAGGGGTGCTGTTTCCTGGGGTAAGCGGCCTCACTTCCTATGCCACACAATATCACGCCAGTTCAGTGCCTTGGTTCAAGTAGCCGCAGCTAGTTTTTTTCAGCAGCTCCAAAAGATAAACAAAACATAAACAAAAGCCCTAGCCTGTCTGGCATCTAACTAATACAATAAAGATCACCCTCTCTAAAGTGAAGGACACAATGTCCCGCACACAAAAAATAATAGTAGTTACCGATAACAAATTGCAGTGTCTCTCAACAGGTATCTGACCTGTTCCCCAGGTGGTGAGAGACTGAGGAAACAACCTCAAAGCTTTTTATCAGGAACATACAGGAGCAACTTCTGAGTAGCCAGCAACTGTCTAGTAGTTTGGAAGACCCAATCAATGGAACCCACACTCTCTCTCCATCCATAACCCCAATCTTTGGCAAGCTCTTTCCCCAAACACAAACAATCTCCCTGAGGTTTTAAAGCACATAAAACAGAAAGCCTAGATCATATATATATATATATATATATATATATATATATATATATATATATATATATAAAAGGGTTGGGATATTGGGATTTTCTGATGCCTGAATGTGGCATAGATAAAAATATATTTCACACTTCTTTGCCAGCACCTACATGATTATTACCCTTTATGGTTCTATGTCCTATTACGGAATAGTTATTTTTAATATTTATATAGTGGCAGTAACAAAACAAATAAACCAAAATTGGGTATTACCAACCAAAGAGGTAAGAGGTCCCTGCTCACAAGCTTACAATCTATAGAAAGAAAGGAGTTTGGTATATGAGGTTAAATGCCACCTGTTGCATATTAGTCCAGCCAGACTGCAATGGGAAAAATGCTTAATGGCCGGGACGCCCATAAGAATGGGCCGACTGACAAATTTCTGGGCCCACAACTCCTTAAAAGAGGAAGTTATTTACTTCCAAAACTTCAAGTGAAGGGTCATCGATAAGTACTGTATGGTATGTAATCTATGGTATACTCTGTGGTAAGTACTCTATGGTATACTCTATGGTATGTGCTTTATGGTATACTCTATGATATGTACTTTATGGTATACTCTATGGTATGTACTCTAATGTATGCACTCTATGGTGCACCTGGTACATGCACTGCTTGGAAAATAGCGCACTCACTGTGAGCCAGCTAAATCCCCTTTATTGAAGATACCTTTTGCCCCCTGCTGGTCATGAATTGGAAGGGGATTTTGCAAGCTCACAGTTATGTGTCTAAATCTCCTTCACCGTAGGTACCTGGTACATTCACTGCATGGGAAATAGCGCACTCAGTGTGAGCCAGCTAGATCCCCTTCACTGAAAGTGAATTAATTGGAAGGGGATTTAGCCAGCTCAGAGGGGGATTACTATTTATTTACCTACAAACTCACCTTTTACATTTATAATGTACCAATGTACCCCAGAGTGCTGACGTAATATCGTGTTAAAGGGATTTAGCCAGCCCACATGAAAATGGCTATTTCCTTACTTCTAGAAGGACCTTTTCCATTTATATTATATTAGTTTACCTCAGATAGCTGCAGTCATTTTTAGTGATGGGATTTAGCTACCTCACACTAAAATGATTACCTCCATAATGACCTTTTATTTAATTTGGGCTATTTTACAACAGAGCGCAGGTCATTCTGAGTGATGGGATTTAGCCAGCTTGGACTTATGTCTCTAGTTTCCCTTCAGCGTAGGTACCTGGTACATTCACTGCTTGGGAAATAGCACACTCAGTGTGAGCCAGCTAAATCCCCTTCACCGAAGGTAGCTGGTACATTCACTGCTTGGGAAATAGCACACTCAGTGTGAGCCAGCTAAATCCCCTTCACCGAAGGTACCTGGTACATTCACTGCTTGGGAAATAGCACACTCAGTGTGAGCCAGCTAAATCCCCTTCACCGAAGGTACCTGGTACATTCACTGCTTGGGAAATAGCACACTCAGTGTGAGCCAGCTAAATCCCCTTCACCGAAGGTACCTTTTTGGCCCATGGCTGGCCAGGTCATGAATAGGAACAGGATGCATATGCAGATTTGGAGCAAACAGTTATGGTGGATAATATCAAAGAGTTCACTTGTCTCTTTCCACCAGACTCTGTGATTGTAAATGAAATGTGCTCCGTGGGTATTTTCCCTCCCTGTCACTATAAAATGACTGTAGGCAGAGAGAGAAATTTTGTAGTAAACCACTACACCTGTTTCAATGCGGTGGTTTTCTAACAGGTGGGTGGATCGAGTTGGGAGATATTTTGTGACGTGTAGAGATGTCAAGAGAGTTCAAAACGGATTTTACGGGTGAAGTCTGATTAGGGTTTATCCCAAGAGCATATTACCTTGAGAAAACCAAAGATATCAGGACATGGGATTTTAGATTAACATGTTTTTAACAAAAGACATATGCTGAACATCACTCATTTTTGGACTGACTATACATATTATTAGTGGGGGGTATACGGCTTACTGATTTTTGAACTCTTTGGTTGTACACCCGTTTGCTTAGTGTAAAACATGCCAATTTGTACTGCGCATTCCGACAAAAAAAGGGAACGACTGCATTCATTTGGCGATCTCACACTTGCGCCTCCTTATGCTTCGAGAGGCAGAGGGAAGGGGCAAGCAAGTACAATAATGGCGTGTTGGTGTAAATGCAAACTGAGGCAAGCCCACGAAGAGATGTATATATGCCAGTCAGTGGCCAAACCACTTGTGGGTGTCTGTTGGTTGGTATAAATACACGCTGATGATGATGACAATTACCAGCACTACTGATTGTGGATTGACCTCTGAGCTGAGAGTGCTTTGTCCATTGATTATACCTATATTATAGCATTTTGTTGGCGTACTTTAGAGTGATTTTTATATGATGCATTCATTCATATACATGAAGGAAGATTAAAGTTTCTGTATCGTAGATGGTTTGTCATTTATATCAAACCTAATAAAGATTTCAAAGCCAATGTTAAAAAGCTTTTCTTGTGCTTATTACCTCTCGAGTGTAATATCTGGGTGTTAGTTCTCCTGACGTAATCCTGGAGAATATACTACAGGTGTAGAGCTTGAGATAAGTCCGTTCCCGGCATATGGGCGTCAATCTGATATTTTTACAAGCGTTCGATTTGAGCATTTTTTTTTTTACGTATATGTGTCTAACTCAGCATCAGGCCAGAAAGGTCTCAGTAATAATTGCATGCCACTCTACTGATTTATAGTGCTAATGAGTATATACAAATAAAGATATGGTAGGTAGGGGGTTTATTCCTTTTTGGGTACATTTAACACACAGGTGGATTTTTCCTTTAAGGAATTATTTTTCCAAATTCTTCATTTCCTGAATATGCAATATATGGACTACATTCTACCAGCTAAAACTACCGTGTTTCCCGGATAATAAGACACTGTCTTATTTTTTTTTTGCCCCAAAAAACTTCATAGGGCTTATTTTCGGGGTAGGGCTTATTTTAATTAACATTGACTGCTTCTTTCCCACATCGTGCCCCTCAGTCCTGCTTCTTTCCCACATCGTGTCCCTCAGTCCTGCATCTTTCCCACATCGTGCCCCTCAGTCCTGCTTCTTTCCCACATCGTGCCCCTCAGTCCTACTTCTTTCCCACATCGTGTCCCTCAGTCTTGCTTCTTTCCCACATCGAGTCCCTCAGTCCTGCCTCTTTCCACATCGTGTCCCTCAGTCCTGCTTCTTTCTCACATCGTGCCGCTCAGTCCTGCTTCTTTCCCACATCGTGTCCCTCAGTCCTGCGTCTTTCCCACATCGTGCCCATCAGTCCTGCTTCTTTCCCACATCGTGTCCCTCAGTCTTGCTTCTTTCCCACATCGTGCCCCTCAGTCTTGCTTCTTTCCCACATCGTGCCCCTCAGTCCTGCTTCTTTCCCACATCGTGCCCCTCAGTCCTGCTTCTTTCCCACATCGTGCCCCTCAGTCCTGCTTCTTTCCCACATCGTGCCCCTCAGTCCTGCTTCTTTCCCACATCGTGCCCCTCAGTCCTGCTTCTTTCCCACATCGTGTCCCTCAGTCCTGCTTCTTTCCCACATCGTGTCCCTCAATCCTGCTTCTTTCCCACATCGTGCCCCTCAGTCCTGCTTCTTTCCCACATCGTGCCCCTCAGTCCTGCTTCTTTCCCACATGGTGTCCCTCAATCCTGCTTCTTTCCCACATGGTGCCCCTCAGTCCTGCGTCTTTCCCACATCGTGTCCCTCAGTCCTGCGTCTTTCCCACATCGTGCCCATCAGTCCTGCTTCTTTCCCACATCACGTCCCTCAGTCCTGCTTCTTTACCACATCGTGTCCCTCAGTCCTGCTTCTTTCCCACATCGTGTCCCTTAGTCCTCCTTCTTTCCCACATCTGGCCCCTCAGTCCTGCTTCTTTCCCACATCGTGCCCCTCAGTCCTGCTTCTTTCCCACATCGTGTCCCTTAGTCCTGCTTCTTTCCCACATTGTGCCCCTCAGTCCTGCGTCTTTCCCACATCGTGCCCCTCAGTCCTGCTCAGGGCCTGATTAAGGGTTCTGGCCGCCCTAGGCTAATACGGCCGCAGTGCCCCCCCTCCTCCGAATATATAGGTGTATAGGAACACTCCTGAATATGAATGTTCAGGTGTATTCTCCAGCATTCAAATTTAGACAGATTGTGCCATTGTCTCTTACCTGTCCTTGCTCTTCTCTCTTGCAACTTTGTTATCCTCTCGTTGGCTTCTGGAAAGTTGGCGTCCTTTTTTGAAAATGCAAAAATGTATTATAATGCAAACCCTGAATGATTAGGCCCTTTAGTTAAAAACAAAACACTCCAACACAGCTAAAAGTACCCCATTGGACAGGCATATATAAGCAATATCTGAATATTTGTTGTCAATCAAATACAAACCTCTACCAGCCCCATCTCACTAATATTTAGTATTCTAGTGATTGCTGAGACCACCCATGTGACCACCACACAATCATGAGATTCTGCCCCCCAAAGCTGCTCTATTTTTTAAATACCCCCTGCAGCCATTTTCCTTAACCACAACCCCCCCCCCCCCGCACAGCCATTTTCCTTAACCCCTGCTGCAGCCATTTTCTTTACCTCCCACCCTGCATCCATCCCCCTTGCAGCTATTTTCCTTACCTCCACTCTGCTAGCTAGCTAGCTATCCCCCCCGTCACATCAAAACTCCCCCAGTCACATATATCAGCCCCCTCCTCTGCCCTCCTTCATACATATCAACCTCTCTATAGATTTTCATGGCAGCCCCCCCTCCCACCCTATAGATTTGTATGACAGTCCCCCTCTCCCTCCCTATACATATGCATGACAGTCCCCCCTCTCCTCCCTATAGATATGCAGGGTAGTCTCCCCCCCTCCCTATAGATATGCAGGGTAGTTCCCCCCCTCCCTATAGATATGCAGGGTAGTTCCCCCCCCCCTTCCTATAGATATGCAGGGCAGTTCCCCCTCCCTATAGATATGCAGGGCAGTTCCCCCCCTCCTTATAGATATGCAGGGCAGTTTCCCCCCCCTCCCTAAAGATATGCAGGGCAGTTCCCCCCCTCCCTATAGATATGTAGGGCAGTTCCCCCCCTCCCTATAGATATGCAGGGCAGTTCCCCCCCCTCCCTATAGATATGCAGGGCAGTTCCCCCCCCCTCCCTATAGATATGCAGGGCAGTTCCCCCCCCTCCCTATAGATATGCAGGGCAGTTCCCCCCCTCCCTATAGATATGCAGGGCAGTTCCCCCCCCTCCCTATAGATATGCAGGGCAGTTCCCACTCCCTATAGATATGCAGGGCAGTTCCCCCCCCCCTCCCTATAGATATGCAGGGCAGTTTCCCCCCCCTCCCTATAGATATGCAGGGCAGGTTCCCCCCCCCTCCCTATAGATATGCAGGGCAGTTCCCCACCCCTCCCTATAGATATGCAGGGCAGTTCCCCCCCCTCCCTATAGATATGCAGGGCAGTTCCCCCCCCTCCCTATAGATATGCAGGGCAGTTCCCCACCCCTCCCTATAGATATGCAGGGCAGTTCCCCCCCCCTCCCTATAGATATGCAGGGCAGTTCCCCCCCTCCCTATAGATATGCAGGGCAGTTCCCCCCTTCACTTACCTGTAGTTGTGCCAGCGTCGCTCCTCTCCTCAGATCAGCAGATAGGAAGTGAAGACGTCCTGCTTCCTGTCTGCTGCACAGCAACAGGCAGCCTGGCGATTGGCTGTGTGTTGCTAACCACTGACCACCAATGCTTTTGATCGTTGAGCCCTCCACCCCCCCCGCGGCGATCCCCAGCGGCGACCCCTCCCCTCCCCCACCCCGAAAAAAAAAATGAATGAAGAAAAAAAAAAAATGTAAAAAAAAAAAATACCCACAGTGCAGCGCCCCCCGGGACCCAGCGCCCCAGGCTGCAGCCTGGTCAGCCTAGTGGTTGATCAGGCCCTGGTCCTGCTTCTTTCCCACATCGTGCCCCTCAGTCCTGTTTTACAATACTTTACTTACCGTTTTTCTGCACCTTTCTCTTTTTCAGTACTCTCCTCTGCGGCGCTGCTGTAAATGAAGCTGGCACACACACCAGCGTCATTCACGGGAAACCAGGGGAAGGTGAGACAGTGAGATGCTGCAGCTGAGATTGGATGCCACTGTTGAATCGTTAACAGTGGCATCCATTTCATGCGGGGGGGCGGAGGGGGGGACACAATGTATTGTAGCGCAGGGACCGGCCATAATGGGGATTTAGCCAGGGCTTATTTTCGGGGTAGGGCTTATTTTGGACCGTTCTGGGAAAGTAAGGGTAGGTCTTATTATCATGGTAGGTCTTATTATCGGGGAAACACGGTAGCACAAACTTTGCACCAGGTTAATAAAACATGCCCCTATTGTCTCTAACTGCTGCAAAGGAAACTCCTAAATTAGTAATTATGTGGAGTTTTCTTATTGATTGAACTCAACCTATCAACGTCTTTATTCAAGCCAAATATTTGCATACAATTTGTGACAGTGTGTACATGATGCATAGATCAATGGTTTGCTGTAGCCCATAGCAACCAATCAGATTTTACATTTCATTAACTTCACTAAACTCCATTTCTAACATTATTCCTGTTTGTAGACCTAATATTTAACATATATGCTGTAAACCTTAGTTTAAACTCACCAGATCAACACTTACCACAGCTGTCTTCTCTCAGTGCTGTTCTTATTATCTGGTATCCAATATTAGATTATAAATTCCTATGACCCAAGCAATGCTATTATTTGTATTGCATCTGGACCATTAGTTATCTTCTGGCATTCTGTTACTGAATTGTGACTTGTTGGCAGTTTATAAATGTGTATTATTATTATTATTATTATTATTATTATTAATAATATTATTGTTGTTGTTGTTGTTGTTGTTGTTGTTGGTATTATATTGCCAGATATTCTTTTTTGCTCTTTTTAAGTTCATAACTCTTTCATACATCATCCTAGGTGTGGCAAGTGCAATCCAGCCCTAAATTGCTTGCTATAAATAATTGTCTGACTATAATGGAAATAGTCTTCACATGAGAATTAATTCTTCCTGCTTGTCTTTGAAATCAGTGCATACTATACATTATAAGCAATTTAGAGCAGACAACAAAGGTGTAACCCAACCACCCAAAATTAACTAAATACGAATAAAGGAAATTGCTTAGTCTGTATGATAAAGAATATATCAGCTACATCCCCCATGTATTATACTTACTCTATAGATTATTTACATTAAAAACATTTCCTTTATCTAAAATGGGAATTGGAAAATGTGATCCGTCTCTTAAAAAGGACCTTTCAACCCTACATAATATTACTCTCGTGTTTTTAAGGTGTGTTTAAGTAGGGTCAGAGCACCTTTTTGTATTAGAGATGTTCACTTACCACCTATGTTTTGGTTTTGGATTTGGATTAACTTCATGTTTTGGTTTTGGCAAAACCTCCCTCGCGTGTTTTAGTTTTGGTTTTGGATCCCTATTTTTTTTTCCTAAAATCCCTATTTTTGTTTCCTAAAATCACACAATTTGGCTCTTTTTTTGTTCCTACATTACTATTAACCTCAATAAAATTAATTTCCATTCATTCAGAACACTGCTACCCCTCCTGTTTCTGTGTGAGCAATGGCACTGAGCAATGTCACTGGAGAATGGAGAGTGACAAGAACACTGCTACCCCTGTTTCTGTGTGAGCAATGGCGCTGGATTTCCTGGGTAGGGAGGTACTTATGGAATCCAAAACATGCAAGATCCGACAACGCAACAATGACGTTTTGCCTCGAATCAGATCCAAGGACGCACAACAGTACCGAGCTGGCTCACGAGCCTACTCGGATCCCCTAATTTCGGGTGGGTTTGGTTTTCAGAAAACCGAGCCAGAGCATCTCTATTTTGTATTCAGTTATAATCTCT
>NC_134404.1:49697538-49777538 GCF_038048845.1 Mixophyes fleayi
GTCTTTGTATAATTATGTTTAGTTTACTAATGTATTTTGTAATGTATTATGGATCATTGCTGTCTGTGTATTCTTTATACTGCTGTAACTTTTGTAGTGCCTTATAAGTAATAGATCATAATAACGAAGAGGGAGCACTGTACTATAAGTAAGACAACTCAAAAATTGGATTTGTTAAGCAGAGATAATAAAAAGTATGTTCTATCAGGATCCAACAAGAGTAAAGAAATTCCATGTTGTAGGCATTGTGAATTATTTCCAAACAAATGACTATTAATAGATGTTGTCTTTTATTTTTGCATAAAATAATAAAAACAGCAAAGTAGACGATCCCTGTATTCCATGTACACATCCTATGTTGCGCTGGTGACAGAGTAGAATTTCAGGGTCTCAACAAATGATTCCCATTTAAAATCCTATTTTCATGTTTCCTTTGCTCTTTTATTACGGTGATGATACATTAGGTTGGAAACTGGCCAACAGCCATTTCATTAAAATCCGCACAAGCCTTTAATTTTATTGGTTGTCAAGTACAAGGTTCACTTGGCTCTAAACTAAATATCTGTGCAATTAATTAGTGCTGTTAAACAGGGAGGACACAATTAGATCATGCAGAGTATCACCAAATCAGTTCAATTCCTACAGTCTGTCTCTGGGTGACTGTTACCGTTTTTTAGGCCCTAGGCTCTAAGTTGCATTGTAGGTAATTGTGGGATTGCATATTAAGGTTGTGTTTTAATCATCACTTGACATATGTATGTAGAAATAAGAGATTAGGAGAATAGACAAGTATGTTTTGTAATTACACCTACACCCCAATTACTTCAATGTTATTTATTGAAATTAATTACTTCAACACATGTACCCAGCAACATTTTGGGGTATTATGCACAAACACACAACAAGATCATCACTATAAGTTCATTAACATAAACAGAAATCCCTTCACTCCAGATTCAAATATTTGTCCCGCTGGGTTAATTTGGGACAACAGCATCTCTGAGCACTGGACAGCTGCCTCTTACATCCCTGTAACAATATTCTACTGGTAATCCGTGATTTATTCACCAGATTGTATACAGCTCTAGTCAATGCACATTTCTGCATTAAAAGTGAGTGATTAGTACATAAGGAAGGAGTGCTTGAAACCTGCATTGGGAAGACATATGATCAGTAACAATTGCATACATACACTCCTGCTTGCTAATATCTAAATGTGTTCTTATAGAACACACGTATTGATATAGGAAAAGGCAATTACTTCAGGTAGTAAAATGTGAGTCGGTGCCATTTGCTAGTGAACAATTTCCAACCACTTACCACTTGCAATTGGCGTTCTACTTAACAAAAGCCCCCATGTCTTCAGTTGAAGCTTTGACTCTAAATGTGTAAGCTCTCCTCCTTTTCAGAACCTTAAAATTGACATGGTCAACCAATTTAGGACTTTGTGGGCTGAATTAATATTCAGCTATCCATTTACTATCATGTATTATCACTCACTGACTAAGATCCATCATTTGAAAATTGAGCAAAACCATGAACCAATTTTTCAATACCAGGTTGTGTTTTAAATCAAAAGTTTTTAAATAAAATATTTATTTTATAAAATATTTTTTACAAAAAAATGTGTAATTTAATGTGGAAAAAAATAATCCTATATTATTTTTAAACCTAATCAGTTCCCGAAATGTTTTCTGTTTTTACTTTGCAATAGACCCCATTAAAGAGTATATTAAATGGAGCACTAAAAATGAACAGACAGTGATCTGTGTGACCAAAACAAAGCTAGTGATTCTCACTGAAGTTGTTCTTTAAATTTGTGATGCTCCCATGATGGATTTCTTTACCAAAAAATAGCAAATAATCATCATTTCTGTTAAAGCCTCGATACAGCAACCTGACCTGTATTTATTTCTTTTAACCATTATTTCTCAGAAAGTATTGGAAAAAAAAAATGCACACAGCTGTAGAGGAAACCTCAGATAACACTCTAAAATAGTTCCCTTTCACACGCTGAGGCTGCTAAGTGCAAGATGCGGGGAAAAAAAACTTAACACCTCAGAAAGGCTACTTGAACATGATGTGAGGCCTTAACAAACCACACGATCTATGTTTTTCTACACATATTCATTTATTTTTATCCTTGCTCACCACAGCCACCACACATCAGTAATTAGTACTTCATCATTAAAAGAAAGTTATGAGGGAAATCTAAATTTTTAACATATTTTATAAGCTAAAAGTGCACCTGTCCCTTACCTACAGCCAGGCCCGGCGCTCCCATTAGGCAAGGTTAGGCAATTGCCTAGGGCGCCAGGCTCTGCAGGGCGCCTCGAAATTAAAAAAAAATGACTATGGTCATTTAAAATTGTGCGGAAATCCACGGGGAAGAGAGGGGGGAAGGGGCTATGAATCTTACCTGCATGAAGCTGCTCCTCTCTGCTCTGTCTCCTCCCCTCCGCTCACTGACAGTGACAGGCCGTGATGATGACATCATCACGGCCCGACAGTGTCTGTGAGGGAAGGGGAGAAGACAGAGCAGAGAGGAGCAGCTTCATGCAGGTAAGATAAAGAAAGACATGGGGAGGGGAGCTGAGGGGAGGGAAGCGCAGCGCCAATTTTGACAGGGTACCCACGGCGGGGGCGCCGATTTTTAAAGGGGGGGCGTCGATTTTCACACTGTGCCTAGGGCGCCAAGGACCCTAGCACCGGCGCTGCCTACAGCAGACCCCACCATTTTGTGGTGTGAAGTAATTTTCGTTAGAATGCCTTCCAATGAATTAATAAAAAACATTGGCTCCTAGTGGGAGGATAGGATGGTATTACCTTCAGTATAGACACAACGTATAAAATGGCTGCCTCCACTGTGTACAAATAACAGTCCCTAAAACCAAAAATTGCAATGGTCACCACACTCGCTCAAAAAGATAATGCACTGCAGAGGGTTAAAAAAGAATAAATTTATTGAATGTAATCAACACAGTTATCACATGCACAAATGTACTTGTGCTCTAGGTAGTAAAAAACCACTATAATATATACCACAATGAATGGTACGGTAGGTGCACCTACACATAACCTATTTATGCGCATACAAAAAAACAACAGCTGGAAAAAATATGTAGATGTAAAATGTAGAAAATATTTCATCGGTATAAACCGCATAGAAAATACAATGTTCCAGAATAACGAAGATGATGAAATGACAACTTGATTGGACCGGAGATATTGAGAGAATACAGTCAGAAAGATAGCCCATCCGTGTGCTCATATATGGTATGAATTCCTTACCAGATAACTGGAAAGACAATAATATAGAAAGGTACCTCCACTGAGAAACTTGAGCGCTCATGTCCCTGGTACAATGAAATCGCGGTCCCCGGAAACAAGTGTCAATGAACTAGGTTCTTAGGAAATAGCTGGCTGTACAGGCACAGCAGATAGAAATCTTCCTAGCGCACTAGGTGTGCGCAGCACATAAACGACAGTCTTGACAGATAAATTCAGGTGTATAGCGGCTGTCCACAGATATCCGATGAATCAAAAAAATAATAAAAACTAGCATAAAATGTTGGACAAATAAAAAATCAAAGTTGTGGTATAATCCAACTAACGCGTTTCATCGCCTCCAGGCAACTTTATTAGAGAGATCTCGCCTATTAGAGCCTATTAGAGCTTACAGAAACCCACACAAACACGGGGAGAACATACAAACTCTGCACAGATAAGCCCCTGGTCGGGAATAATCTTGCCTAAAATTTCTGGACAACATTTAAAAAATGCTCATTGAAGCTTGAAAACTAATGTGTTACAAGGGAAAGAGCGAAACCATGTGACTAGTTTAAGGTCACAGGGAGACTGATGATTTCGAACCTAGCACTCTCACTTTTGTTCAGTGCCTTGAGCCACCGTGCTAGGTTATATACCAGATACTAAAAGTGCTAGTTAGAACAATCACAGATGATATCAATTAGTCTCAATTTGAATAATCCAATGTATTGTTTTGGCTGAGAAAACTCTCCCAAGGACATCACAGAAGGTGAAGAAAGCTTTCACCACTTTTCTCCAGCGTGTCTGCATTCAATGTTCACCTGTTGTTCCTCAGGCTCTGCATCTGTGTAAACAAGTACAGTAGAAGGTGGCCATAAGGTGAAGGAAATAAATATTATGGTGCTCTATACACAGTGAGTGACTGGAAGTCACATTGTCACTGGAATTCCTGTAAGGCCTGATTATCCAATAGGCTGACTAGGCTGCAGCCTAGGGCGTAAGGTTTTTTTTTTGGGTGGGGACGGGACATTTTTGGGAGTGAAAGAGTGACAAAGAAAGGCATAAACTGAAATTAATTTTAAAATATAAGAGGATATTAGTGAAGGAAGGCGGAATTTAAATTAAAGACAAGTTCGTTTTTACCTACCAGGTATTAGTGTGTGGACGGGGAGGGGGGCTACGAGCGTATTAGCCTAGGGCGCCCTGAACTCTTAATCAGGCCCTACTACTAATGTAAAGATATGCTGCCTGCCTCTGTTGCTGCTTGGGGTCTAGGTATAATCCTCTTCTGGAACTCTGCCAATGTTGTCCTGAACACTGGACTGCATGTACCAAAAATAATTTTCGGCTTTTTAGCATGTGTTTCCAGGCAGTTAAATCCAGCAGCTTCAAACTCATATATTCATCTATTTTATGCTATGTACACACAGACATTAAAATGATGTGTTTATGTAACGATTGTGAAAATAAAAATCATTGTACCAAATGATACAGTACATATTTGCATGTTTACATGCGTTGTGCTGCAGTGCATTTATGTTCCATTTCAGGGAGTCAACATTTATCTCAACGGGCAATAAATGGAGATAGGAATCCTTTCTACACACATTTGACTTTGCCAAGCAACATTTTTTCCAAAAAACGCAGATTGAACTCATTTGTAAACGCATATCATAAATATATATAAAATACATGCTGTCTATAAAAGCAATGCAGATTATAGTCGTTTTTACTTGCTTTTTATCATGCAATAAAAAAGCTCATTGAAAATGCCATTGAGTACGTAGCCTAAAAAAGTTAATTTGCAAATATTGATCAGGATTATTGTGGCGTTTTGTTTTTGCTGAAGTACAGCAAACTCATACTCTATACTTTGTCCATTTCACACAAATTACAAAGCATCAATGTGTTTTTAACTCCCTATTACAACCTCTTTTTTTACAGAAACATTTCAGGTGCTTAGACCAGGGGGTAAATGTATGAACCTCCGATTTTTTTCAACTCCCCAGAAATCGGCGACTTTGCAGGTAAAATTTAAAGTGGCGATGGCTTGTAAAGGCAAGTTTGCCTTTACAAGCCATCGCCGCTTTAAATTTTACCTGCAAAGTCGCCGATTTCCAGCAAGTTGAAAAAAATCGGAGGTTCATACATTTACCCCCAGGCGTTATCCATTAGTTTCAAAGTGGAAACTGGTATAATTGAAGGGTTGGAAAAAGAGGTGTAATTGAAATCAACAAAGAGATGTTCACGGTGGAAGGGGAAACTGTTTCCATTCAGAGGGATTTTAGTTCATTTTTATTTATTTAAGTTTTTATTTATTTTTATGTTTTTTATTTTATTTTGCAGAGTCTGAGCAGACAGTGTCCCTGTAAATGTGCTCTGAGATAACATCTTAGGATATATTTACTAAACTGCAGGTTTGAAAAAGTGGAGATGTTGCCTATAGCAACCAATCAGATTCTAGTTGTCATTTTATAGAATGTACTAAATAAATAATAGCTAGAATCTGATTGGTTGCTTTTAGACAACATCTCCACTTTTTCAAACCTGCAGTTCAGTAAAAAAATCTCCTTGTCTCAAAAGAGGACATCTCATTTTTCCATTTGGTTGCATTATGAGGAGCACAAGTGCACTTAGTTCACGTTCAGCAATGAACACCTCGATCAGACAAACTACGTCCAGCAGAAGATGGGAAATGTTACAACCCCCACAGGCAATGCCATCTTGGCTCACTAATCAGTGTGTTTCCCTGTATAAATGGGGATCTTAGCCAAAAATAATCTCACAATGTCACAAAATGGTATTCGTGCTGAGGGCCTACAGTTTTCCAATGTGTGTAAATAACCTTAAAAGTGACAGTACAAGTATGGTGACATGCGAGAAGACTATATGGAGGTATGTTAGCTATATGGGGGTACACTGGCTATTTGGTGGCATGTGGAGGAATAAAGCTATATGTTGGAATTTTAGCTATACATGGGGTATGTGAAGCTATATGGAAATATAATGGTTATTTGGTAACATGTGAGTCTATATGGAGGTATGTTAGCTATATGGGGGTACACTGGCTATTTGGTGGCATGTGGAGGAATAAAGCTATATGTTGGAATTTTAGCTATACATGGGGTATGTGAAGCTATATGGAGATATAATGGTTATTTGGTAACATGTGAGTCTATATGGAGGTATGTTAGCTATATGGGGGTACACTGGCTATTTGGTGGCATGTGGAGGAATAAAGCTATATGTTGGAATTTTAGCTATACATGGGGTATGTGAAGCTATATGGAAATATAATGGTTATTTGGTAACATGTGAGTCTATATGGAGGTATGTTAGCTATATGGGGGTACACTGGCTATTTGGTGGCACGTGGAGGAATAAAGCTATATGTTGGAATTTTTAGCTATACATGGGGTGTGTGAAGCTATATGGAGATATAATGGTCAAGTGGTGGCATGTGAGACTATGTGGTGGTATATTAGCTATATATTGGCATGCTTGCTATATATATGGTGCTATATTGGCTATGTGATGGCATATGAGGCAAATGGGGCATACTGGTTATCTTACAACATGTGCGTCTATACAGTATATGGGTTTGTCAGGATATATGGAGGTATATGAGGTTATATTAAGGGATAATGATTATGTGGTGGCATGTGAGGTATTTGAAAGGCCAGTTGGGTCTGATACGTGGAATGACTTTTACCTTACTGTGTGTATTAAATATTTACATTTTTATCACAGTATCTATATATATTTTTAGCAGTATGTGCATGCTAAGTATTTACATCTATGGTGCAATAAGTAGATCTATTTTCACCAAACTATGCAGGTATAAAGTCTTCTTACAATAAACTGTGCCATGAGGTTTTATTATTTGCTGTGATGGCAATCTAATCTGTGGGGAGCGACACTTCTAATTTTGTTTTCACCCCAGGTGCCAGTTTATCTAGAACCTGCCCTGCACTAATCACAAATCCACCCAGCAACAGCGCTGCACCTGGCCTCACCCGGCCCATCCCACATGTACAGACTTCCTGTCACAGAATCCTCTCACGGCAAGACGCAGCTGTGTGACAGGATGACAGCTTTCCCCTTTACAAGAATAAAGGAAATACATAATTAACAAAAAATAATTATAGCAAAATAGATTTATTTATTTTTAAAATGGCAATCAAAACAGTAAAATATTTTAATTTGTTTTTCACAAAACTACTATTCATATATTAAGACCTTTCTAAAAGCACTAGCCTCCATCCTATTGTAATCACAATAGGGGGTGCATTATTCCATATATTATTAGTAGTATTGTCATTATTTGAATTGTTACTACTTACCTACCGAGTATTGGTTAGCACCATATTGTGCAACTTTTCATGAAAAGTAAGAAGTGAAAAAGTTCCTTAAATTTCTTTAATAAACCAAATATACAACAATGATAACGATGTGATTGGGATATGTCCAGTCCAAGCCTCATGGGTTGTGCGGTATATATACAATATACTATATTACTGGTGTATGTACGCTATACTATATATACTATAGAAACCTGCACTATATAACTATATGCTGTGTCCGCTTTTTACAAGACCATTTTTTTTAATATAACTAGAGATTTTTAAAACTGTAAGCTGCATACTTTTGATTCTCCTCCTCAGTGCTCAAAGCATCTTCTACCATTTAGCCCATACTTGCCGACTTTCTTCAGCTCCCTTCCGGGAGCCAGCCAGTGGAGGGGGGCGTGAGGGGGGTGGGATGGCCAAAATCGCGTAATTTCGGCCCCGCCCCCTGTGACGTCACAGGGAGAGTTGGCAAGTATGATTTAGCCTTGCACTCTAAACCTTACAAGTAAATAACAACACTGACAACTTTTGATTTTGGCAACAAAACAGGTCACAGTTTATTAATTAGTGGAAACATGGTGGCGGCGAGTGGAATTGCAAGTCAGCTAACGACTAATAGCAAAACCAAACAGTGTATGGCCACAAGCACTAACCACTGCTCAAAGGACATTGTTCTTTACGATTGTCCAGCGCGATATCTGGCGTTATCGTGACTACTCCCCCTCTGGGCGCACAAGGACGTGCCCACACAATGCAGGTCGAGGGGTCCCCCACACGAAGAGACCAAGAGCCAGGGTGCTTCGAAGGGGGTACCGACATGCGGCCAATCAGTGATAGGTCCTTGTCAATTACCCACTGACTGCAAGAGCTCTCCAGCCTACTGTGCCTCCACTGTCATTTGGGAAAAGACAATATTGTTAAACATCACAGAAAATTACAGGGATTTGTGCAGCAAAAAGAGCTAAACAACCACTTGGGGAGGAATATTTAGGCCATGCCGGGCCCCTCCCCCGTGTATTCTACAGGCCGGACGTTGTCCGCAGACTTGACCTATAGATAGGGAAGTGAATGAATCATGACAAACAGATGCATTTAAGTGTGTTTACGGCCTCACTTTCATGGCCTCACCTTATTTGGCCATCATAGTATGCATGAAATCGCTGTGTACTTGCCCAAAACGTGAGCACACGCATAAGCCCCCATGCGGATCTGCGAGATTCTGCCACTAACGTCAGTCTGTGCCGGGAAAGGGGGGACGGGCGAGATGGAGGCACTCTAATGTTGGCTGACTACTGTACAGGTGTGTGCGTGCAATTGCGAACGGATGCAGGCAGGGAAAAGGACACATATATGCCAGGCAAAGCTGTATTATATGTGAGTGGTCACGGTCAGGTGTATGATGATGATGACGGTCTCAGGCACTGGCAAACCACTTTTGAATGGCCGCTGAAGCTGACTGGTGCTTTCTTTTCTGCTACGGTATATCTTATGCTTTTGGACTTGGCCATCCCAGACCAGAAATAATGGGACTCTGAATCCTATGAAATGTCTGCTAACATTGATTCAAGAAGGTTACCAACAATTAATAATAATAATGTAGGAACAAAAAAAAGAGCAAAATTATGTGATTTTAGCATATTTTAGCAATTTTTCTAAAAAAATACAGATCCAAAACCAAAACCAAAATACACGAGGGTGCTTTTGCCAAAACAAAATGAAAACAGAAACACAAAGATAATCGAGATCCAAAACCAAAACCAGTTCACGGGGGTCAGTGAGCATCTCTAGCTTAAGCAGTACAGATGTTAGGGACAGAGAATATAAAGGTTAAACAGCCAATAGGAATCAGGCATTCCCATAGATTTAATTACCCTGCACCAACCAATAGGAATTACGTTCTCCCATAGATTTAATTACCCAGCACCTGTGCTGAATAGGCTGCTGCTTAGCAACCAGCTAACACAAACAATCAGTGAGTGGAGCTGGCATTGCCTAACAGTATCCTTGTAAGCGCTGAAGATTGATCACTATCAACTATCATGAACAGTCATGTCCTGTCTGCACTGAAAGGCACCTAGAGGAAGTAATATGTGTGCATTGGCTCATATATGACCAGCTTTTCCATTACAAACCAGTAATATCCCCAGTTGAAATTATTTCTTAAAAGATCTCCAGTCCTGACCCATCTCCCTGACTTTCACTACTAATTTCAATGGTGCAATGGAATTTTAATACACGCGTTTACATTTTTAGATTGTCCACCATAAACTGTATATAGGAATGAGTGCATTTTATCTTTAGACATCGCCTATTTACAGAGTACTGATCATGTTCACAAGGGCTTGTACTCTGTTTGTGTACTTAGAGATTCTCCCCGTATTTACCAACCCTGCAAGGCTTTTCTGCAAAGCCGCTGTAATATTGATTCAGTGTCAGAGCTAAATAAATTTGCCGACCTTAACATATTGAATATTTGTCTGTGTGAAAGGAACATGATGTGTATGCTCGGGGCAAAGTTGCTGCTATTTACTTAAAATCGCTTTTATGATTTGTGGCGCCACATATTGAACTGCTGAGCTGGACAGGAAAGGCCTAAGACAGGAATAGACAGATATCGATCTCCAGGTCAGTTGGGGTCAGGATTAGGGATGCACATGAGTAGGCAATTCTCAGTTTGTTTTCATGCAGTACAGTAGGGACAGCATTATATAAACTGTTGGTTTCGTTGCTATGGTAATATATCTGGAAAGGATCTCTAATTGCCAGCAACGGGTATTACAATTTATAGACCTTTCAATTCAATAACTTGTGTCATCCCAATAATATTGTAATTAAATATGAATCATTGTACCTTGAAATTACTGGGAGATGAATGATGTAGTTGTTGAGGTTAACGGGGATGTTGTATGATGTAATAATGTTTCAAAAATGTCAAGTGATGTCATCAGTGATGTCATCAGTGACATAATTAACTATGCAATTAGTCATGTGACTTTATGAATGATGTCATCAGAACATATGTGTGAGTGGGACAGCTAAGGTTTTCCATAACAGAACTTGCCCTGTATTTTTTAGGTTTCTATAGAACCTTAATTATGCTTTCAACAAGGTTTTTTTCAATTAATTTCCTGATAAGAGGTATAGGAAAAAACTGTACCGGCATTATTTTAAATCCAACTTCCCATATTTAAACCACTCTTAACAGAAATAATCCCATAGATTGTAAGCTTGCGAGCAGGGCCATCTTACCTCTCTGTCTGTATGTATTACCCAGTATTGTTTTATTACTGTTTGTTCCCAATTGTAAAGCGCTACGTAATCTGCTGGCGCTATATAAATAAATGTTGATGACGATGATAATCAGTCACTATCTTAGAAAAATAGCCAAAGACATCTCCTTTCGCATTCCTGTGTAATGGTTAAAGGAGTCAGAACATCCATTGCCCAGTATACCACATGCGAAGACAGCGCTTTGTACCCATCATCATATACTTTAAGCTAAAAAAAAATGTAGACAAAAAAAGAAGCACGTACAATTATAAATGCTTTGGAGCATGAGGTTGGTAAAGTAAGTGATGAGGTTCCAAGGGATGGCAAGCAGGGTCTGTTGCGGCTGGGGGGCAGGGGGGCAACTGCCCCCCAGGCTGGTTCCATAGTGGGCTACCTTGGGCTCGGTCACTGGGCCACCTGCATTTTTTTCCCTTTAAAATAGGATGCTAAGTCAAATCTTGCCCCCTGGGCTGAAGTTTGCCAGCCCTCCCCTGGTGGCAAGTATACCAACTCCATAGGTGCACTGCATTTGGTCACCACTAATCATAGCAACCAGAAATGGGCCGATGGCTTTAAAGAGAAGGAGGGGGGAAAACAAAAAAGGGTGGCCACTAATGTACTAACTACAACCACCCCCAGCACTGAAAAGGATAGGGGTTCTTCCTAATCACCCGGGTACAGTTGACTAGGGGGAGAAGGAGCCCCAATAAGGGGCAAATTTGCCATCTCTCTAGGCTTTAAGTGTATTGGGCAAAGGACTACTTTATTAGCTCTCCCTCCTCACAACAGAAGGGTAGAGTCAATTTTCTGTATTCTTTATAATTTTACATGCCGGCCTCCAGTCATCAGGAGGGCAGATGGAATCAGGGTAGTGTATGAGAGCTCTGCTTTATTTTTGTTGTACCAATTTTGTTTAGGCTTTTTATTGTCATTACCCTTTTTAGTAAATATATTTAAGGTAATAATTAGTAGAAAATAGTGTACATCCCACCAGAGGATTTAGCTGTAATTACACTTACGGTTTAGGAATAGGCATCATCATCAAAAATAAAGGAATTTCTTATGTTATAACAATGTGTTTGCACATTATTATAGAAATAATTAATTATTATGTTGATCATTCTGGGCTTCCCCTGCAATTTCATATCAGAGCTGCAGGATTGTGGAAAGCTCCCAGCCTGTATGTAATAGGAATTATGAAAGCTGCAGAGTTGTTTTAAGCTGGTTTTATTGAGATTACATTCCAAAAAAGCAAAAGGCAGCACACAATTGAAGTTCATAGACTGGTGATGTGTTAAAGCACAGACCTGGGTGTAGACATGCACTGCTTATCTGGGTATAGACATGCATTGCTTACCTGGGTGTAGACATGCCCTGCTTAACTCGGTGTAGACATGCACTGCTTATCTGGGTATAGACATGCATTGCTTACCTGGGTGTAGACATGCCCTGCTTAACTCGGTGTAGACATGCACTGCTTACCTGGGTGTAGACATGCACTGCTTACCTGGGTATAGACATGCCCTGCTTACCTGGGTGTAGACATGCACTGCTTACCTGGGTGTAGACATGCACTGCTTACCTGGGTGTAGACATGCACTGCTTACCTGGGTATAGACATGCACTGCTTACCTGGGTATAGACATGCACTGCTTACCTGGATGTAGACATGCACTGCTTACCTGGGTGTAGACATGCACTGCTTATCTGGGTATAGACATGCATTGCTTACCTGGGTGTAGACATGCCCTGCTTAACTCGGTGTAGACATGCACTGCTTACCTGGGTGTAGACATGCACTGCTTACCTGGGTATAGACATGCCCTGCTTACCTGGGTGTAGACATGCACTGCTTACCTGGGTGTAGACATGCACTGCTTACCTGGGTGTAGACATGCACTGCTTACCTGGGTATAGACATGCACTGCTTACCTGGGTATAGACATGCACTGCTTACCTGGATGTAGACATGCACTGCTTACCTGGGTGTAGACATGCACTGCTTACCTGGATGTAGGCATGCACTGCTTACCTGGGTGTAGACATGCACTGCTTACCTGGGTGTAGACAAGCACTGCTTACCTGGATGTAGACATGCACTGCTTACCTGGGTATAGACATGCCCTGCTTACCTGGGTGTAGACATGCACTGCTTACCTGGATGTAGACATGCACTGCTTACCTGGGTGTAGACATGCACTGCTTACCTGGGTGTAGACATGCACTGCTTATCTGGGTATAGACATGCCCTGCTTACCTGGGTGTAGACATGCACTGCTTACCTGGGTGTAGACATGCACTGCTTACCTGGATGTAGACATGCACAGCTTACCTGGGTGTAGACATGCACTGCTTACCTGGGTAAAGACATGCACTGCTTACCTGGGTATAGACATGCACTGCTTACATGGGTGTAGACATGCACTGCTTACCTGGGTGTAGACATACACTGCTTACCTGGGTGTAGACAAGCACTGCTTACCTGGATGTAGACATGCACTGCTTACCTGGGTATAGACATGCCCTGCTTACCTGGGTGTAGACATGCACTGCTTACCTGGGTATAGACATGCACTGCTTACCTGGGTATAGACATGCACTGCTTACCTGGGTGTAGACATGCACTGCTTACCTGGGTATAGACATGCACTGCTTACCTGGGTGTAGATGTGCACTGCTTACCTGGGTATAGTCATGCACTGCTTACCTGGGTATAGACATGCACTGCCTACCTGGGTGTAGATGTGCACTGCTTACCTGGGTATAGACATGCACTGTTTACCTGGGTATAGACATGCACTGCTTAACTGGGTGTAGATGTGCACTGCTTACCTGGGTGTAGACATGCACTGCTTACCTGGGTGTAGACATGCACTGCTTACCTGGGTATAGACATGCCCTGCTTACCTGGGTATAGACATGCACTGCTTACCTGGGTGTAGATGTGCACTGCTTACCTGGGTATAGACATGCACTGCTTACCTGGGTATAGACATGCACTGCTTACCTGGGTGTAGATGTGCACTGCTTACCTGGGTGTAGACATGCACTGCTTACCTGGGTGTAAACATGCACTGCTTACCTGGGTGTAGACATGCACTGCTTACCTGGGTGTAGACATGCCCTGCTTACCTGGGTATAGACATGCCCTGCTTACCTGGGTATAGACATGCACTGCTTACCTGGGTATAGACATGCACTGCTTACCTGGGTATAGACATGCCCTGCTTTCTGTGATGCAGTAACAAAGATTATGTGCAGGAATTTAATTTGGCGAACGGTGGGTGTATGATCAAGATGGCGCCGGCCACTGCTAGGTATATAATACATTAAATTGTATTTGTCTTTTAATGGCCCAGTTTGCCATTTTGTCTAAACCTTTCCTGCTCTGTGGTAATAACCTTACATAACTTAGTATCAGCAACAGAAATGAGCAACTTATTTGCTAGACCGTCTACAAGGTTATTAATATGGATTAAGAAACAACAAGATCCAATACCGATCCTTGTGGCACTTATAGCCTTACCCCAGTCTGAATAGATTACTATATAACTCATACTTGCCTACTTTTTAAATCTGTATTCCGGGAGTACGGGGCCGTGATGACGTTATTGCATCACTATAGCCCCACGATTAAGCACCCCCACAATTCAATGCCTTGAATTTCGGCATTTTATAGGATCCGGGAGGTTTGCCTATTCTTCTGGGAGCCTGGGAGGACTCCCCTAAATTCGTGGACTCCCGGAAATTCCAGGAGAATAGGCAGGTAAGCTGGGTGCACACTACCGAAAATTTCTCCCGCTGCAATATAGTTAATGATTTTAGAAAGAAAAAAAGTGATCAGCAGCCGATTCCTGTGTATACACTAAACACATTTTACAAGATTTACCCTCAGATCTGTGCTCTTCATCTGTCAAACATATAAGCTGATAAGATTGTGACTCTGCACACTCCATAGAGATCTATGGACACTCCTAGTAAAGAGTGCATACTCACTGCAGAACTGGAATGACATTGTTCCATTGTTGAACGAAATTTTTAGTCCGGTTTAAGAATCAAATCTAACAATACGATGTGCTTTGGAACAATAATCCTTCGTCGTCAAAGCGTATACACTAATGCGTTATCAGACCGAACGGTTATCGTGTGATTGACCTGATCAGCTGAAAGCCCTGTAGTGTGTACCCATCCTTACCCTGAGGTTCAGCTGTACAAAGTCCCACGAGTATCACTGCTGTTTATTGTATCCTTGCAGCTTTGCAAATTCAGTACTGTAGATTAGATTATACGTTTACAGCAAAAAACATCTGTAGATGGTAAGCACTGACTCTGACACCTCTTTATCTGTGTGTGCATTGGGCTCCCAGGGAATACAGCATATAGGACAAGTGCATCTGACAGGTCTCTTTAATTACAGCGCCCAGCACAATACTTCATACCTGTCAGGTTATGCCCTTCCTCCAACCAGGTGTTTTCAGGATCTCTGATAATAATGATTACAGCCTCTGAACAGCTGAATGCTCTAGGAAATACGTTATAGGTTTTGTATCTTACCATACTCTAGTAGAAAAATATATAATAAAAAAATGAGGCTTTTGGCTATTTTATTCAGTGGGGGAATTTAATTATAACTCATAACAACGTCTGACTACCAAAATGTCTATGGCACTTACATGAAGATCCTTTTCAGAGAAGCTAAATGTGTTGAAATAGAGATGAGCTGCAAAGTACATTGTCCTCAGGGGAAAGAGAGATATTTGAGCTTGGAGGGTGTCCAAATGCCCCTATGTACAGGAACACCTGAGTTTTGCAAAAGAAATACCACTGTCCGTCAAGTGTCTTTTTATAAATAGCAAAAAAAACACCTGCTTGCCTGGGTGTTACCTTTTATTGTCTGATTACAGCCTATAGAACATCTTTTGTCTCTTACTGCATGAGGTTTTCAGGATAGACCGGATTAGCTAAAACAGTAACATTATAATATTATCTTATTTCCCCCTCTCTTCTTGTTTGTATTTTCTGAAAGCACTGTATGCAAATGGTCAACTTGTACCAGTGACACGCTGGCAACCAAACATGAACAATCAAGAGGCAGGGATGACGTGAAACTGAAACAGTGATAATTGAACTCAAATAAATAGATTTACCTGGTTGATGATGTGCAATTCAAATAATTAGATTATCTAATTACCTTACAGGAGGACCATCCATTATAAATACAGGGTTTCATGTCAGGACTTTTGGACTGGGGCATCTTTCTATCCTCCCCTTCCACATTCTATATTTAACATGTGTTTGATCATTGTTACCATTTTTCAGCTACTGCGTGTCTGCGTGCTCGATTGGCTACAAGTTGTAGCCAATCGTATCATCAGAATCTTTAGCGCAGCACTGAGAATTTCAGGAGATAAATGGGCAGCACGGTGGCTCAGTGGTTAGCACTTCTGCCTCACAGCGATGGGGTCATGAGTTCAATACCCGACCATGGCCTTATCTGTGTGGAGTTTATATGTTCTCCCCGTGTTTGCGTGGGTTTCATCCAGGTGCTCTGGTTTCCTCCCACACACCAAAAACATACTGGTAGGTTAATTGGCTGCCATCAAAATTGACCCTAGTCTCTCTCTCTCTCTGTGTATGTTAGCAAATTTAGACTGTAAGCTCCAATGGGGCAGGGACTGATGTGAGTGAGTTCTATGTACAGCGCTGCGGAATCAGTGGCGCTATATAAATAAATGGTGATGATGATGATAAATGTGTTGTGATCTTGTAGGAACCAGAGATCTGTCCACTCATGCGATTATGTTAGTGAGGACAGGGTGCATGTGACAGGGCAGTAGAGAAGAAAAGAGGCAAGCTGGAAAATCCCAGACTGAGAGACTGACAGTGAAAGAAGCAGGGTCCTCCAACAGCACAAAGTAGTGATGTGAGGTTCCTATCAAACTGATGCACATCTATATGATGTGAAGTTCATACTTGTTTTAAAGGTTCACAAGAGAGTCTCTGGTGCTCTAAGAATCCCATCTGCAGTGTAAGTTAATTTCTACATAGAAATCTATAATCAATATGGGCCTGATTCATTAAGGAAAGTTAAGCGAAAGATTGAGTAAGTTTTCTTACTTACTCAAGTTTTCTGGACAAAACCATGTTGCAGTGCAAGGGGTGCAAATGAGTTTATTTTTTTGCACATACGGAAAATACTGGCTGTTTTTTCATGTTGCACACAAATACTTGATAGCTTATTTGTACACTGAAATTTAAAGTTGTCCTACTAGGACATGGCCTACCCCAAATATAAATCTGTCCCCACATTTTAAATGTATCTCCCCCTCCAATGCAACATGATTTTGCCTTATTTGCTTACTTTTGCTTAACTTTCCTTAATGAATCAGGCCCTATGTGAGCACTCATCTTTCCTCTATGCATCTCTCACAAACAGGGGAAACATCAAACATGTCCATATGTACAAGCCCTACATCCTACCGGGCAGTGAATCCAGTGGGTTCTTCATCAGCTACTGTTGTGTGTACATGACAAGTGTTAGCGCTGATTCACAATTGCGTATTACCTTCTCATACATGATCCGCGTTTCGCTCCGGCATATTCCAGATGGATCACATCGGTCGAATGCAGAAATGTCAGTGATAGTATTATAGAAATGACAGATGACACTTTTCTTCTGTTAGCATCTCAGATCTCCAGTAGAAATGCCCCAAATGTAATTTAGTGATATTCCCTACTAACAAATTCCCCATCTGTACAGATTCAATAATGTTTCCATTATTTATTTAAACATTTTACTTATTTGGGTTATGCACACTGACCTGTAAATACAATCATTTATTAATAACAGATATTTTGCAAGCAATAGAATAATTATTTTACATAAACTAGAACCAAATACCAGCACTTTCTCCTCCTAGGTTATCATTATTACACACGTGTTTAAATAAAATATGCGGTTGCTTACATTGTTATCATACATTATCCTATAGTGCAGAACAATGTTCAAGTTTTTCAGCAGCAAAATACAGGGTCTGTTTAACCAATTCCTGCCAGAAATTGGGACTGTCTGGGTTACTGCTTGTTACCCACATGGATCATTTGCTTTAATTTTCTAGACATTACTAGGAAAATAAAATGATCTGATTGGTTGCTACTAGAGTTTCCATGCGCACACTGTACCATATTATAGAAAAATGCCCATGTAGGTTTGATCAGAGGAATTATAGTTCCTGGTTTGAAGCGGTATAACTGATTTTCATGCAAGAACAAACAAACAAGAACTTGAGTGAAAAAGACTGAACATGATTATGTAAACAATAATATCACCAGGGGCGCACGCAGGGGGGGTTTCTGGGTCTCCAGAAACCCCTCCCCTCCACTAATGAAGTGCCACACATAGTGGCACTGTACTATATAGCAGCTGCGGCGCTGTCAAAGAAGCGTCCGCGGCGGTGCTGTATTGTATACAGCACCGCCGTGGACACGTCTTTGACAGCGCCGCGGCTGCTGTATAGTACAGTGCTGCCGAAACGGAGCGGCTCTCACGCTTTTTTTTTTGGGGTGGGGGGGAAACCCCCCTAAAAATCCTGTGTGTACCCCTGATCACTTGTACACAATGATATTCAAGGCCTGATTCATCAAGGAAAGTAAATTCTGATACGTGCCGTATTTTGCGTTAAGCTGCTCTGCGCTTTCCCACGAAACGGACTATACGCCAGAGAACATAAGTGTATGCAATTCATCTTCGAATACAAAGGATCCTTACTACAGCCTACGATTTTATAGGCGGAACGGAATAGGGAGGGGACTGGACGTATGCATGTACTCAGTGATAAGTAAGGGCGTGCCAAGCTTGAGCATACACAGCAGCGTCCAATTCAAGCTTTGGCCATCTCTAAAGTACATGTAATTATGTTGTATCACTTGCACCAGCTACAGGTCAGGTGTAAGTGCCGAGTGATAGTGATGACTAATGTGTGTACATGCTAGAACATGTGTTTGCAATCAAGAGCTGCTGTAAAAATGCATTTTATGTAGACATTAATAACATCCTGATAAATATGTTTTATGGGGAAGAAATAAAAGACAAAATTTTTTATTTTTTTATGTTTTTTACATTAGTGATCATGGGCCTGATTCATTAAGGAAAGTTAAATAAAAAATTGAGTAAGTAGTCTCCTGGACAAAACCATGTTACGATGCAAGGGGTGCAAATGTTTACACCCCAGTTAATTACTGTCTGCTTTGTCATGTAGCACACAATAAAATTATTTATGTTTTTCATGTAACACACAAATATCATCTTTAAATGTCAGTGTACAAATAAGCTATCAAGTATGTGTGTGCTACATGACAAAACAGTCAGTATTTAACTTATGTGCAAAATAGAAAACTAATTTGCACCCCTTGCGTTGTAACATGGTTTTGTCCAGAAGAATACTTATTCAATTTTTTTAATTTTTTTTATTTAACTTTCCTTAATGAATCAGGCCCTATGTTATTAACAGTAACGATAATTAAATATTCTTTCTCTTCTGTGCATTCTTATAGGACTTTATATTGAACATGTGTATTGAACGTATCCAGCAGTCTGTTCTGTCTGTCTCAATATGGCAAGTGGCGTGTATGCAGAGCGTACCTAGACCCATATTCAACAAGAGAAGTTTCTGCAGATCTGCTTCTAGTTGAATACGGACGCGCGTAAGCCCAAAACATGTGCGTTTTTTAAAAGAACGCACAATACATTCGTTTTGCATAACTTACTGAATCGGGCCCTCAATGCCTATGTAGTACAGTTCTAAGCACCACTCTATAAAAAAGATCATTTGGAACTAGAAAGGGTTCAGAGAGGGGGTATGGAGTCATTAAGTTATGAGGAAAGGTTAGCCAGTTTAGGCATGTTTACTTTAGAAAAGAGGCATCTAAGAGGAGATATGATTACTATGTACAAATACATTAAGGGTCAATACAGAGAACTTTCATGGGATCTTTTTTACGCAAAGAACTATACACAGGACACGCGGTCACCCCCTAAGGTTAAAGGAGAGGAAATTTCACAACCAGCACAAAGGAAGGGGTTCTTTACAGTAAAGGCAGTCAAGATATGGAATTCACTGCCAGGGAAGGTTGTGATGGCAGATTCAATAGATATGTTTAAGAAAGGGCTTGACAAATTTTTAGCAGAAAAGTGTATCCAGGGATACGACCGTTAATTAAAATGAAGGATAGTAGTGGATATAGGGTAAAAACAGGACTGCAATATTGGGTCTGGGGGGATTTTCACAATTGAAACAGATTGGCGGTTGCTTATTCTGGATCAATTTCACATATAAGTGCAGGATCGCAGGAGATCCAAAATAGGTTGAACTTGATGGACTGGTGTCTTTTTTCAACCTCATCAACTATGTTACTATGTTACCTCTGCTTAGTCATATTATTGGATAGATTTCATCTCTAATCTCACAGTACATATTTCACATTCATCTTCCCAAGACATACATTTGTATATGTATTTACAGTATTTGACTTTTTGTGGAAGCAGTTCTTAGGTCAAATTGTTGTGTTTCATGTTCCCACAGGTCTCAGTCGTTCAATGTGCTTAAACAGCAGGATGTTCACTTTCACGTGTTTAACACATACTTAACTGGCTCACTGCTAATGTAACCTCAGTCAATACGCAGGGCTTCAATTGTCAAACAGATGTGAATGCAGTAAACAGAACACAAATAGATATGGGATCATTTATCCCCTAAGGTAAATCATAAGGATATTAGAATTCACACAGGAGCTCCATGACTATATACAGTAAGTCACAAGGCCACAGGTCGAATGATTAATACAGGCCAAGAAAATCCAAGATGACTTCAAATATTCAGAAATAATTTACAGTAGGAGTTGTACAATTGTTTATAATACATATATCCTAATGAATACTAAAGTGATGATATTAGTACTTACTGATGAGAATGGCATCAGAAATCACTGTTCATATATATTTAATTTACATAAACTCCACACAAAGTTCACGTGTGACGAAATGCGTTGGGTGTGGTTTGGCGGAAGCTGTTTAGTTGATCCCATGCAAAGGGTCTGGTGAGAGTGAAATATAAACATTCTACAGCTCTTATCTGGTACGGGTTTAACAGTGTTTAAAGGAGCATCTTGGAGTAAATTATTTTATACACTATGAGATGCCCCTTCTTGTTACTTTCTACATAATTTACATATTCCTACATAGAAAATGGGAAAAACTGACATAGCTAATACTGGATCTATGAAAAGTTAGTTTCTACTACAGATATAGATTGACCTTAGTCTGATGTGTGTGTGTGTGTGTGTGTGTGTGTGTGTGTGTGTGTGTGTGTGTGTGTGTGTGTGTGTGTGTATGTGTGTTTGTGTGTGTGTGTGTAAGGGAATTAGACTGTAAGCTCCAATGGGGCAGGGACTGATGTGAATGAGTTCTCTGTACAGTGCTGCGGAATTAGTGGCGCTATATAAATAGCTGATGATGGTGATTGATTAAAATGCATATGATGTGCTGCTTAGGAATTTTCATGGGTTCTGTAAGGATTAACCACTGTGCTGTTTGAGATCATTCGTTGTACTCCCCCAATCTATAGAGGGGAAATTTACATTGCGGGGGCGGGGCCAAAATGACGCAATTGGCCTCGCCCCGCCCCTCCCGCCCTCCATAATGGCATGATTCACCGAGAATCGCGTCAAATGACGCGATTTTCGGTGATATCCGGGATGCGGGAGAAATGCCAGCTCGACTGGGAGACCAGGAGACTGACCCGAATTTCGGGAGTCTCCCGGACTTTCCGGGAGAGTTTGCTTGTATGCACTAAAGCCCACTGATCCCAAAACAATGCAGATGTATTGTTCCAGTGTACAGTTCTGTCTCATTTAACCAGTATAACCAGTAGACAAAAAAAGCTTCATGACCGATATATACTACAATACAATCACATGACAATCCTATCCGACCAGCACACAGAACAGCATCAGATCAGCAGCATAGAAAGCTGCCCTGTATGACTAGTATATCCAATATACAATGCCACTCAATTACCAGTATACACTGTATCCATAAAGCCACTATAAAATATACCATCTGAACAATATATAATAAAGCCTATCTGACAAGAAAAAGCAGTACATAATGGAGCCCCACCTACTTGTATACAATGCAATCCTCTGTCCAATATACAATGCAGCTCAATCATTCCAATATATATAAATATATATACAAAAGTCAATAACAATAATCGTGGTGCTCAATTCGAGATCGTATGGGTAATAGTCTAATTGTTGTTCACACCTGGACACCTCCTTCATACAAAGTGGCAGCCTCCCTTCAAAATTTGGATGGTGAAACCGATAAGGAAATCTATAAAGCAAAACAGAAGGGAACAGTCGACTATGGTGTAGTATTTTAGGGAATATAGTCCCAAAAACCAAAGTGTGTGCATATGCATACCACATATAAACTTGAAAGCATGCTCATCAGTACATGAAGCCTGGGAACTTCACTGTAATAATCATATGGATCCACTCCAGTCTTGTATACTCATATCAAAAGAAGAGAAAACCAAATAGTGTAATATCGTAGAGCCAATATATACCCAGTCACCTTAGATTGTGAGTACCAGAAATAAATAATAAAGCGCTTATCTGTAAAGTTGCTTTATGTAGCTGGAACTCTCCCTTGTTCAATTCACTCCATCTACAGGTTCAGGACATGGAAACAGAAATAAAAAGATCCCATATAGTGTAGTATGTTCATATAAAGTAAAACATCTTCACAAAATAAGAATCACACTCACAATATAAATATATAATCAAGCTTATCTGTATCCCAAGTACAATCCTTATCTCCAATTTCAATGGATCCAGGTGTCATAGGATTCAAGTGGTGGTGAACTGCCGCTGGTCTCCGGGTATATATATATATATATATATATATATATACTTCCTCATCTGACCATACTATACTGTGCAGCGCCATGACAATACACTGTGCGGCCCTCTGAACACTACATGCAATAGTCCCATGTCCAGCATGCAATACACCTCATACCATTACACACTGCATTTCAATGACCAGTACACAATGCAATTCCGTAATCCTTATGCAATGTAGCTTTAATACGCAACACTACGGGGATTAAGCGGTATATTTAGTATGTGGTGGTTCCGTAGAAGCGCCACTTCCCGAAACTTTGAATTCATCTTCTTCAAACTTCAATTTTATTAAAGACAAAACCTGGTGGGCTTACGTTTTAATAACAGTGTTGTTTTAAAAATTGACTTCAAAGGACCGGGAATTGGCGTTTCTGCGGAACCGTCGTATAGTACATATGCCACTTACTCTACTGCTAGTTAACAGCAGCGAATGCAGTTATTTGTGGGTCATTATTATGAGAGAGGCCATTAGCCGAAGGAGTTTAAAATCATGTGGTGTGAAGCTGATAATGTTACTTACTACTGGGGGGTTTAAGTCTGTAATGTTATCAGCCAATAGGGAGTAAGTGGGAGTGTCGTGGAAAGAATATATCAAGCAGTGGGAGAAGGAGAGAGCTTCCTGTTTCCTGGATCCGGAGAAGCTGCAGCATCAGGCGTAGTATCTGGCTCCCCTGTAGTTGTAGTTTTGTTCTTGTGTGGTTTGTTTTTTTCTTTCTCTCCCTTCCTCTCTTTTCTCTTCTGTGCCCTTTGTCTGTTTCTTCTGTCTATTTTTCCCCTTTTCTTTTTATTCCTCGTCCCCTTTCCCTGGTATGGCATCATCCCGCCCCAGAAGGTCCCGTTCCATTCCCGCCCGGCTTGCTGGGTCCCCTCCTCCTCCGTTGTCGCTGTCCGCGACTGTAGCCAGGTCTTCCCCCCGTGGTTCCCCCCTCCGCTCTGCACAGGGACAGTCAGGCACTCCGGGTCCTCCCGGCGGGGACATTAGTCTGCCTGTCAGGGCGGCAGCCCACCGCCCACGTGACTCGGCCGCTGCGAGAGTCTCTTGCGGGGCCGGGTCGTGCACGGAGGTCCAGGGCTCCGGAGCGGGCGGCGAGGCCGCTCGTATCCGGAGCCATGTGGCGCATCAGGCAGTCTGCCAGAACCCAGGGCAGGGGATTTCCTTCCCCTGCACCTGGGGTGCCCGCAGTTTCTCAGCGGTCATCTTTAGTCTCCCCCCCATGGCGGGGCGGCGGTCAACCCCGCTATTCCTCCTGGTGATGGCGCTGGTTTAGTGGTCCTGGGCCAGCCTGCTGTGGAGCAGGGTCAGGGGTCCCCATACAGAGGCCTGGGGCCAGTTATTTTTGACCCTGCTGTTCCTCCGGGGTCACGTGGGCTGGGGGCGGTGGTTTGTGGTGTCCCCTCCTTTTCTCCTGCCGGGCAACAGGTCCCCGGGCTGCAGCCTCATATCCTACATAATTTGTCCCAACAGGCCCCCCCTCCTTCTGCCCCTCAACACCCTTTCTTCTCTGCCCCTCTCCCAGGTCAGAGACCCCCCCTCCTCCTCCTCCCCTCTCCTTTTTTCAGTTGACACTGTGTCTCAGTCTGGGGCGGGGATATCATATAACAGGGCCACTGGATTGCTGGGCCCAGCCCCGGTCGGGTTCCCCCCTGGGATTGGGGTTTCGGCCCATCAGCAGTCCCCCTCTGTTCCTTCGGCGGCTAATCGTTCACTGGTCTCTGACCCAGCCGTAATATGGCCATTGCAACAAAATTTTGGTAGTCAACATAGGGTGGAGGGACCTGCCTCCTCTTGGTCATTGCCGTACCCCCTAGGGGTTATGGGTCTGTAGTGGAAGCAGGGAATTTATGGTCGGCCCATTATCCAGCCTTAGCGGGCCAGTACGTACATTCTTACCCTCAACCCTCCTTGGTTAATAGGCCTTGCGTTTCTGGTACGGATTCGTTTTCTCTGGTTAGACAACAGGGAGGTAGGGATCAAGGGGTTCCCCCTCAGGCGGGTTTCCTAGGTCATCTCATGGTCCCCCCCACGGCGTCTACCCCGGATGGGGTTCCTACTCAGCAGTTGCACAACCTGTCTTCTCCACGGGTTAACATGTCTTCTTATCCAGTTTCACAGACGCAGCTATCTTCAGTGGCAGGGCGGACGGGCACGGACGGAGCAGGGTCGCAGCTGCACCAGAAAGAGGCAGCAGGGAGTTCGACAGGGCAGCAGGGGTCGCAGCAAGCCGTTTCGGAAGGCGAGGGCGGAGCAAGATTGGATCTGCAGGAGGCGCAGGGAGCTGTCGGTGAGTATGATGGTTCTACTATAAGCAACACGTACATGTCCAGTTCAACTCTAGCTACCACCAGTGATGAGTCAGCCCCATCTTCTCCTAGGCAGGGTCAGCGCAAGCTCATTAAAATCCTTAACACCCACTTCGGGGGAACTAAGAGGAAGAGCGTAGATCGGCGGGAGGCAGCATCCCCCACTCCGGCTGGAGGTCCCCTGATTAGATGTGAAAACACGGCATTGTTGATAGGAGTTAGGCGCAGCATGAGGCACAAGATTAAGAAAGGTCATTATGTTGGTATATTCAAGCTGACGAAGGTCACACAAAAGGAGTTGGCGGCTGCGTGTGCGGGAGGGGGAGTCGGGGAGGATACTTACAGAAACTTTTCGAACTGGCTGACAGGGTATTGCGTTTTCTCAGCTTGTTATTTGGAAACTAGATCTGATGCAATCATAGACGTATGGAAATTTCTTCACCTTATTAATGAGATGCATAGTTGTGAACGCCCAGGTACCTGGAGGTTGTACGATAAGCTGTTTCACGAGAAGGTGCACGGTCAGCTTTATATGCCCCTGGCTTTTAAGGATGTTAAGATCTGGTTAAGGTTAAATAGAGCCCAGGTGTGGGAGGTGAGCATGGGGTATGGTCCCCCTCAGTTAGCCAGGTTTCCGTATGGGGGGAGACGAGGTGCTCCCCAGTCTTCCAAGAACCGTTGCTTTGCCTTTAACAATTCCTCATGCGGGAGGGGGGAATCGTGCCGGTATAGGCACGTCTGCACCAATTGTAGAGGAAGTCATCCCCTCAAAGAATGTCCTAGGGGCTCCGTCGGAGTCAGCAGGGGACGGGGAGGGGCGGGGGGTTCTGTCTAAAGCAGACTCCCCCATTATATTTCCAGTCCTCTGTAAATGGCTGGCCCTTTACCCAGATGCGGCGCAGGCCTCTTTCCTTAGGGTTTTCGCCTTGGTTTTCGTCTCCCCATAAATTGTGGGGTGGCGGGTACTGCCGCCAGAAATCTTCGCTCCGCGTATGTGCACCCCGACATCCTAGCGGAAAAAGTAGGGAAAGAGATAGGCCTTGGTCGCATGGTGGGTCCTTTCTCATCCCCCCCCATTCAAGATTTAGTCATTTCCCCGGTAGGAATAGTACCTAAAAAGACCCCAGGGAAATTTAGATTAATCCAGCATTTATCTCACCCGGCGGGTAAGTCAGTTAATGATGCAATCGACCCACAAATCAGCTCAGTGGTGTACCAGTCCTTTGATGAGGCGTTAACATTAGTGAGAAATTTGGCAATGGAGCGCTTATGGCTAAATTGGACATAGAATCGGCTTTTCGCCTCCTCCCGTTGCATCCTGAGTCCTTTAAATTTATGGGTTTTAGAATTCAGAGCGAATACTATGTGGATCGATGCCTGCCAATGGGCTGTTCAGTTTCGTGCACATATTTTGAGGCGTTTAGTTCCTTCCTCCACTGGTATGTCGGGCAGGGACGGGACATCGCGGCATAGCGCATTATCTGGATGACTTCCTGTTTATAGGTCCGGCTAATTCCCCTTGTTGTAAGGAAACATTGTATGCTGCGCAAGCGCTATTTCGTGTGATGGGGGTGCCAGTAGCTACAAACAAAACGGAGGGCCCGGCCACATGCCTGGCTTTTTTAGGTATTGAAATTGACACAGTAGAAGGTTGTTGTCGTTTACCATCTGATAAAGTGGCTAAGTTACTATCCCTGATAGAAGAGGTTTTGGCTGTGCCATCTTGCGCGTTGCGTAAAGTTCAATCGTTGTTAGGCTCTTTCAATTTTGCTTGCCGAGTAATACCTATGGGCCGAGTATTTTGTAGAAAGCTTCAGCTAGCAACGTCAGGCTTGCGTAGTCCACATTCCCAGGTGCGGTTGTCGGCAGAGATTAGGGAGGATTTGTGCGTATGGAGTCGTTTTCTAGCGGTTTTTAACGGTGTAAGAGTTTGGCCAGCACCCGCAGTAGCTAGTACATCTTTGGATTTGCATACAGATGCATCAGGCTCGAAAGGTTTTGGTGCCTTTTTCCAGGGGGAATGGTGCGCAGCACCCTGGCCGCAGTCATGGAGGTCCGAAGGTCTGGTGCGAAATTTGTTAACGTTAGAGTTGTTTCCCATTTTTGTGGCTTTGGAGCTGTGGGCTGACCGTTTTCGCTGCAGGAGCGTGGTTTTTTGGTGTGACAACTTAGGTGTGGTGCAGGCTATCAACAGGCAAAGCGCCTCCTCACGCACTGCAATTAATTTGCTGCGTGTCCTGGTGTTGAGATGTTTAGAGTTTGACATTACCTTTCGGGCACGCCACGTCCCTGGTGTGGATAACCAAATAGCCGATGCTCTTTCTCGTTTTGACTGGCAACGTTTTAGATCTCTGGCCCCACAGGCACGCTTAACCGGCTTACAGTGTCCTCCTTATGTTTGGCAGATGGTCCGTTAGGGATAAGGTGGCTAGCAGAAGCGTCCTTGGCTCCGGCAACTAGGAAATGTTATCAAGGGGCATGGGAACGTTGGTTAAGTTACCGCGCATCTTGCAACAGAGACGCTTCAGGTCAGATTCCCTCTATTACGGGTTTTATGTGGAATTGTTACAACGAAGGGGTTTCTAGAGCAAAGATGGGGTCCCTTTTGGCTGGTATTTCATTCATGGCTAAGTTGAACAGCGCGCAGGATCCCACAAAGTCATTTATCATAACTAAAGCACTGAAGGGTTGGTCCAGGATTCAGCCTATAAGTAATGACACTCGCCAGCCGATTGACGGGCAAATTTTAGCCGGATTGATTGCGGTTTTGCATAATTTAGCTACAGATGATTACGAGGCTTTGCTGTTTGGGCTGGCTTTCTCAATGGCGTATCACGGAGCTTTCAGGAGAGCATGGCAGTCATAAGGTTGTTAAACATACGGTACTTAATGTGTTGGCAATATAGCCTTGGTTCCCTCAATGTTATTAGACTCGTTGATACTCTGGTAAGGAGTATCAGGTTTTTGCCTAGAAAGGGCTTGACCAGTTTGAGTTCAGAGGGTATTGAGTTAATCTATAGTGTATAGTACCGGCCAATAGTTAAGGTGTTAACCTGGGTTGGTGGAAAGGAGGCGATCTTCCACCGTATTGGTTTATGTTGGTTTTAGCTGGCTGCCCTTGCTCTTCGCCACCTCTATAAAGAAAAAAGGTCCAAATTGTTATTATTAATAGCATTTTGATAGTATTGATAGATAAAATAAAATAAAGATGAATAAAATAAAATAAAAATAAACAAATAATTTTAAAAATAATATTGTAATAAAAGGACCTTTTTTATTCCAAACTTAAGTCGGTGTCCGTGTCTTTATTTTATGGTTGTATATGTGGGGATGTTTAAATAAAGAGGGGAATGCATTTGAGGGGTAATCCACACTATGCATTTTATTGTATTTTCTTTAAAGAGCTTCAGCGGCCAAACAGAGTTCACTAAATTCTGAATGGCTATTGGGACTCATTAAAGAAAAGCAACTGGGATGTAAATGGCGGTGTTTCACTAACATTGCCAGAAGAAGGTGCTGAGATCTTATTAAAATAAAAAAGAAATATTAATGAAGAACGAAACCCCTTCCGTCGTGAGACACCAAGACAGGCGCCCTTCATGTACTGTCAGGGATGCTGATAACAATACATTCACAGAGTAGATAGATGCTTGAGCTCACATTATTAAAGAAAATCTTGCTATCTTCTTATTGCAAAATAAAAACAGCAATCTTATAAGGACTATATACTACAGACCCAAATGTCATATAAGCAGCAATCATGATAAATCTGTATGATAGAATAAAAATGTAGGGAAAACACAATCAATAGTCTGATACTTGAACAGCGCTGCTATTTATAAACTAGCACTTTTCGAGGTTTGCGGGAACATGGCAAGTTTCCCAAACAGACCAGGAATGTTGAACACCTGCATTTAAACGTACAGCAACTAACCTCATTTCAGCTTAATGAGCTACTAACACTTTGCTTTAAAATGCACTTAAGGCTACAGTGAAAGCGTGACTCTTTATATTTATTAGTAATGTGGAAGCTGTAACATCGTATAGTGGATGCATTCTGTTATCCTCAGCATTGCAGCTGGACCATAATTCCACAGGGCATTCAAAGGGCACTGAAAAAAAATGTACAATGTCATAATATATATTGGTATAATACGCGATGGGTGGTAATACATGTATAAACTGATATAAATTATACCTGATATCACTTCAGTGTTCATTAGGAAATCCTGAGAATTAAAAGAAAAAAATGTACCCCTATGGGCAGGCCCGGCGCTCCCATTAGGCAAGGTTAGGCACTTGCCTAGGGCGCCGGGCTCTGGAGGGCGCCACAGAATGAAAATTACTTTAAAACTGTGCTGACCTTCCACGGCCGCCGCACAGCATTCAGATACATCCACGGAGAGGGGGGAAGAGGCTATTGCTCACCACCGCCGCCTCTCTACTCTGTCTCCTCCCCTCCACTCACTGACTGTCGGGCCGTGACATCATCATCACGGCCCGACAGTGTCAGTGAGCGGAGGGGAGCAGACGGAGCAAAGAGGCGGCGGTGTTGAGGCAAGGTAAGGAAAGATGTGGGGAGGGGGGAGGCGATTTTCAAAGTGTTCCTGCGGCGTGCGGGGGGGGGTCGCCGATTTAGTGGGGGGGGGGCGCTGATTTTGACAAAGTGCCTAGGGCGCCATGGACCCTATCACCAGCCCTGCCTATGGGTATTAGACGTCCCCTTAGAGACTTGGGAGCCTTATATAGAACATAGAACTGCTCAATAACTTTTGATATCCTAATCATTTACAGTAGAGTGTATGTTATTCCATATTTAATTCCCCCTCTAGTGTAAATTGTAAGGATATTATATCAAGGAGCTTTGTGAACGTTTAACAGTACACGGTCAACGGCAAAAAGCTTTGTATAGTGAAAGAAGTCTGTGGTTAATATACTTATACAAAGAGAAGTGTTGGGTTCCATTATTGTAAAAGCAATACTAACAGATATACATTGATAATATGCTTATGATGCCTGTAATAATATAGCTATGAATTTATGTGGAACACAGTTTTATAATGATTGAGTTGTGATGTCAGAACTGACAAGTATTTTTCGCTACGCAGCTAATTATATATCCCATGTGATATGCTTCTCATTCCTAGGTGTGTTTTGCAGTCACTGGCAATTGTACATTCTGTTGAGTTGTAATTATTCAGAAGCAGGGAACCAATGGGAATGTATGACTAACGAATAACATATATCTCCTTCCTTACATGCAGTGTTCCAACCCTTTCCATAGTACACTGTATATAAGGATAGTAGTGGCAAATATTTTACTACTCTACCCAGTGCACTCCTTATCCACGGATGCAGGAGGAAGAGCACAGTGATTCACTGTCAAATTACTGCACATCTCCTTCTATACCAATATAAGGAACACTTGTGTCAGGAAACACACTGAGCCATGGGTGTGGGGAAAGGGTTAAAAGTGTACCGGAGGGCTTGTCAAAGGTAACACAACTCGAAATACTTCATCGCCTCGCACCTGGCCAGTTTCATTTACTGCCAAATTTTTCTGGTCACATGTGTCCAGCTACGGTAATCAAACACAATTTATTTTCTAAAAAGAATAGTGATACAGTACAGTTTCAGTTCATTTTAAATTCAATGTGATATTAGTTCAGGGGGTAAAAATAACTATAGAATAGACAAGCAAATGATTAGATGAACCACTACACAGAACACTGCATTTATGAATGAACAAAGTACACAGAAAAGGAGCACTATCCTTTTGCAAATATGTTCCATAGTTTACAGTAATATAATAATAAGCGGTGTTTAAAAATTAATTATATTAAATCTGAAACTGTTTTGACTCATATTGCGTATCAATCATCTCTTAATTTGTATTAGATTCTTATATCTGTTTATTAGTCGATTATTATCCTTACTAAACTGCTGACAAATTCTGCAGCACTGTAAAATGAAGGGATTTATGGCCTGAACAAATGACATACAATGATAGGATAGAGACGGTACAGATGCTCCTGTCCAAATGAGCTTAGAATCAAAGAGGTGAGCTTGATGCATAAAGTAACAGAATTTGATTAATTGTGAAACTGATTTATAAACAAACATAACAAATAAAGTCAAATGCACTGCTTTATTTCATCATCATCATCATCATCATCATCATCATCATCAACATTTATATAGCGCCAGCAAATTCCATAGCGCTTTACAATTGGGAACAAACATTAATAAGACAATACTGGGTAATACATAAAGACAGAGAGGTAAGAGAACCCTGTTTGCAAGCTTACAATCTATAGGACAATGGAAATTTGAAACACAAGGGCGTGTGCTACATCATATTGCACAATGGACCAGCAATTTCAACCCAGAGCTGCATTTTGTCCAAGCCTGACTAATGATAAATCTCATACATGCCATCCCAGGGGAAGAGTCATGTGACAGAGGGGTAGGAGGGGGCGTTGTTGCGTCACCAAAGCCACTATAAAATGCATAAATTCACGGCATTGAATAGCGTAGGGGGTGGGTTTAATGACGCGATTAAGCCCCATCCCTACTATTCAATGCTGTGAATTTCCGCGAATCCGGGAGCCTCCCGGGAATTCCGGGAGAGTAGGTAAGTATGATATATAGACATCTTGCAGGAGGAATCCAGGAAGTCACATACCCTCCTGCAACTTTTAGGAAAATCATTTGAAGGTAAAAAAACTTTAGTAGAAACTATATTATGCTGTGTCACATGGAGTCAGTCACTGGTGTCTCACTTTCAGAAGCAAAAACATTGTTTTCATGGTTCCACCTTCCTAGTCTGTTCTCTGCAGAGCTGGAGCATCGGAGCAAACGTTTGGGTATGGGGTAGTAGCGCATGCGCATCGGAATTCTGGGCATGCTCAGTGAAACGCTGCAATGGGTTTCACAGCGATGCAACCGACCACAGGCAGGGGGCGCTGGAGAGCCCAGCGCCGGCTCTAACTGTCCTCAGGCTCGTGTACATGGACATTAATGTTATGGAATGGGCCTATACACACTCAAGTGTTTACTCAGCTTAGCTTTACATCAATTCCAACATTGCCTGCAGCGTTTACAAGCGTTAAAGCCTGGTACATTATAATGGGGTTCTAGGGGCGTGTTCTGTGACTATTATACAGTACATTATAATGGGGTTCTAGGGGCGTGTACTGTAACTATTATACAGTACTCTAGGCTGAGGGAGGCTTTGAGAATACACTTCAAACTCTCTGTTAAAATCATGGAAAGAGCACAAGTTATTTTCTTCCTATGCTTTCAACAGACGTGTGTGTATGAGCCCTGATGAACTATGTGAAAGGTTCATACAACGTGTCCAGCTTGCTGTTAGTTAGAAACACGTGCTGCCTTTGTCAGTAACGTGGTGCAAACTCTGTACCATAAACATACCGTAACTCAGACTTTACATTTCCCTAAGCTAAAATAATTACTAAGTAGTCCTTCGCCTTGCTTATCACTGGCCTTTACCGAGGCACCCCTGTGAGATCGCCGAGGCACCCTAGGGTTGTTCCCCAACTGTGCGCCTAGGCAGTGGACTAGGCAGTGATTTCCCTTCCCCACACTAGTATGTATTGGAGGAGGAACCAACACTGTTTGCTCAATACAGTAAGTCGTCCTGTGATTGGTCGGTTTCTGCTGGCCCCGCTGCTGTAACGTGATAGGCACAGGGAAAAGTGACCCAACACAGGGGCCAAAATGACTGCAGGTTTGTGACTTGAGAGGTGTCATCTCCATAATGCAGTTGGAACATCTATCCAGGTATTGGGTTCTGCTTCTCTTCCTATCACCGAGGTTCCTTCTCGCAGTAAGTGTGGGACCCTACTGCATTGAGCAGAAGACAGAGGTCAAATAGGACAGACCTCAACTCATGTACTAATGCTGGGATACGGAAAACTCCCTAATCTCCACTAAAATGTATCCCATATATAAATAAATGGTGATGATGATGATGATCCCATGCACTCTAACATGAGACATTTCTCCAGGACACAATGCTCTGCTTCAGTTCTTACTACTTATTGCAGCACTTACATGTACAATCACCACTGAAGTAAAAAAAGAACTTAAGCAGAACATTGTGCTCCAGGTGAAAAGCATCCGGTATGGTTATCCTGTTCAGCATCATTTCACTAAGTATTAGCACTTTTAACACTTCAAGACAGTGACACATCGCTCCTTCTCTGTAGTGACATTAGCTCCCATGAATAATCATGAAATAAAAAAGAGATAATTAATATTTAACTTTGCCAGAGGGAAGTACTTACAGAGAACCATCCTTTAGTGCGAAGCAGCTGATATTTGTCAGCTGCAGGGCGGGCGTAATTAGATGCACCAGGCAGTGGTGACAAGAAGCTGAAAAACAGCTTGTCAGATCTAAAGTGACCTACAGCACATGATTATATATAGAATGATGTGTTCCTGGAGCCACAGGTGTGTGTCTCATGTTCCTCATAGTTCCCGTGCCTTCTGTTCCTGAGATGTCCTATGATGTATAGACAGGTGCACAGAGAATGCTCTGCCTGCCCTCATCATTACAACCTAGGGCATAGCACACGCAGATGTAGTCAGCTCCATTCACATTCTGCCGCTATAATTAGACGGAATGCTGAAGAATATCTTGTCTAAGGCTCCCATTCTAAAATGAAGCAAGGTTATTCAGGAGATAAAATTCACATGTATATATAAATCTAGAAGTGGTGGTATGGAAAATGTAAGTGAATGGAATTTAGAGGATTTAGACTGTAAGCTCCAATGGGACAGGGACTGATGTGAGTGAGTTCTCTGTACAGCGCCGCGGAATCAGTGGTGCTATATAAATAAATAGATGATGATGAATTTCATATATATATATATATATATATATATATATATATATATATATACTGGTTGTACTGAAAATGTAAGTGAATGGAATTATATATCTATAATATAAATGTCTAGTGGCGTGTGTTAGTCTGTCTGTGTGTGTGTGTGGAAAAAATAAAACCAAGCTGCAGCTCCATCTGCTGGGCGGAGTTATACACTGACCTACTAAATTCTTAGTATGTGTGGAAAAAAAAATTCAGAAAGGGCTGAAATTTGGTATACTAAGATGTTTTTAATTTGTTAATTTAATTTGTTAATTGTTAAGTGTTTATAAAGATTTAAAAAATATATATATATTTCTTGAAGGAGAAGTGACAGTTGGGAGTGGTTGGTGGTTGCCGGGGGTGACAGTGGGAGTGGTTGGTGGTTGAGGCCTGGGCTATGGCCCAAATGCATGACAAGAACCTTTTTAACACCTTCAGTAGCTTGATTCGACTAGAATGCATGAGTATCATGCACGGGTTAACTTGTGTATATATATATATATATATATATATATATATATATTCTACCTAGTTCTGTTCAGTTTATCAGGAGTTTAAATTGTGGGAAATATGCACTGTGAGTTTTTGGTTAAAAAAATGGGAAACATTAGGACACATGGGAGCCCTAATAATGCTACAGAGCAGCAGTACAAATTATAGGTACGACATTTGCACAGAATACTGTGCAACACAGTTCTGTTCCCAACACTCCCCCTTACAGTGTGCCTCTTCCTCAGCCGTACAAATGGAGGGGTCTATTTATTAACAGCAAATCGCAGTGATGCATGTTGAAATCCTGCCCTAATTTACCATGCTGGGGCTGCTCTAGGAACCACGGCAAAGACCCTCCTCCTCAAATTTTTCTTGCTATTTACCAGCTGTTTAACACTGCCAGCAAATGGAGAACGCGCATAGCGCTTCCACGGGTAAGGGATCCAGCAAAGCCGTAGAGAATTCAGCCAGAGCCCATTGTAAATGAGCACAGGATGGCGTTACTTTGCTGTGAAAAGCACAGCTTTTTGCAGCTTAATAAATTGACTAGTGCTGCTGTGCCCATAGATGTCTCTGGGAACAGCTGTAAGCTCCAGTAATGGGGTTAAGACCTGAATTTTGGCTTTTCCTAGTAGGGGGTGGAGCTACGGTGATGCAATGATGTCACCATGCACCCTCCTATCCCCTGTCACATGACTTCTCCTCCACTCCAGATCTCCCAGGGAAGAAGCTAGCAAAGTAGACAAGTATGAAATAGACCCCTGGTGCAGCACTAGCACCTCACAATCGTCTTTTTGACAGACTGTAATTCTATTTGCAGTCTGTGACCCTATTTCTATGGAACGGCACATGTGCAGAGGAATGCAGAGAAGTCCTTTTTACATAGGACTAGGTGCAGATCATGGTCGTCTCTCACTGCTGTGGAATTGGTTCAATACTGCAATATCTGTAAACTGGGTCAGATGATGTTTCATGGGATGAGACATTGAACAATCAGGAAGTGCTGGTGATTCAGTATATATAAAGAGTTCAGGGCACCGAGAGGCTATTTAGGTGCACAGAAGGTACTTTCATTCAATTTAAAGCCCCTACCTCCATGCGGATGGCCGTAAGATACACACAATGGGCCTCATTTAGAGTCGGACGCAAAGTCTGTGTAAGAAGTGTAGGAGTGGGAGTGTGCCGCAGCTTGGCAGGGTATTACTGAGTGGCATGCAACCCCAGTCGTGTCCCACTCATAATACCCTATCGAGCTGCTAGCGGTTCCTGCAGCCAGCTAACGCTTGCGTCACCTAATTCCTGCCGCACAGCTTTAGCCCTTGTTTGATGTGTGTTGCATCTGCACCTCACTGCGTCTAGGATTTACTTACGGGGTCACACCTTCACAATTCCGCATTTCGCTCTTTCCCTCGTAGTGAGCCGCAAGCTGTCGCAAGTGTAAATTGCGTCCAAGATGCAGGCGGATATGGTGTTTGCTGCACATGCGCGATAGTGGTTTTTTTGGTCCATGCGCCTAAAACCGACTTTGCGTCCGATTCTAAATGAGGCCCAATATGTGCATGTGTGCAAATAGATTAAAAGAAATTAATTAAAATATTCTTAAACAGAAGGCAGCTCTGGTGTCAAGGATTCTATGAAACATATACCAGGGATAGGACACACCGTATGGTAGGAGAAGCAAAAGATGAACTAATGAAGGATATGTATTATCTGACTTATAAGTACACAAACGTACGTGTATATATAAAGCACTGTGCATTGTAAGTTATAAAATGCCAATCAACGGAATGGATTCCTTTACTGGGCCTTTGCTAAATAAGTCCTGGTATATATTGTAAGACACAGGGGAAACATGGGGAATATAATAAATAATAATAATACTTATATTTTCCATTTCTAGAGTGTAGGTCTTAGAGGTATTCCTGACTCCCACTTTGATCATTAACCCATGCATGGATGAATCTGCATTGCAGCTGAAAAGCCGTTGGCCCCAGGCTCAGTAGGCGTATTACATTTAGAAAGAGAAATAAGACATTAGGTGGGGGGGAGGGAAAAACACAAGTTAACAAATTAAGCAAGCTAACCTTTAAATCACAACTCGCTTTAATAAGTAACATATGAAGGTTTGAACTTACAATGCCCCAGATACTCAACAATAAACGCGGGATGTAAAATGCCAAACTAATGATGCTCATCCACTGTATTCAACCTCTATGAAATGGAAAAGAAAAGTATTTAGCCGCAGAAAGCATATGTTTTATGCATAATAATCTGTACATTGTGCCGGCTATTTAAGTCATATATCACACGTCCCGGGTCTACAACAGCAAACAATGAAAAAAGAAACATGTGCTTCCCTGAAGGGTACCCATTTAAATGATACACTCCTGGCGCCATACATTCCTAATCACAATATAAAGCAGATGTATCGCACGGTTTCTTCAAGGTAAACTTTGATATATAGATTACCAAGAGCTTATTCTTTGTGCGGCTGGCGGCATTTGTCGCCTTCGTGCGCTACCTCGAGACTTTTGAAGAAATAAGATTCATTGTTGCTGCAGCAAATATTCTATAACATTCCAAAGACTTTATGGATCCAAGTACATATAAAGATATTGACCCACGTATCCTTATTTAAAAAATAAAAAAAAGGTTTTTTTATACATTTCTTCTGACGAGCAAACTAATATAGGATTAACACAGCTTTCTGCAATGTATAAACACTTTTAAAAAACCAAACACAGTCTCAAAATAAGATGGGAACTGCAGATCGAGTGCCATTATTTGTGAATACACGATTTTAGTGACAATTATATATGGCAAAAAATATATACGGCGTTAGGGGGAAAAAAATCATCCACGGTGTATGCAGTTGTGTGCAAAAGTTACTACTCTAACATCTATTGCTAAAATGCCAATACATACACCCTTTGTTCTAATAGCATATTGCTTTGCATTCCATTGCTTATTATCTAATATATTATTAACAAATGATTCACAAAGAAGCAATAGTATAAAAAAAAGCCTGCATATAAACATAGAGACAGACACATTCACAAACGGGTGTTAAGCAGGTCGGTAATACGACTTGATTTACAACATTTTCAGCCCTAATAAGACCACTTTGGGGACTTGAGGTATTGATAAGAGAAGTTTCCACATTATAAAGGGAGCTGAGCATCTGTGGGATAGTTCAGTATTCAGTTCAGAAGGCAACATGCCAATTCTACAGGTGATCTCCCTGGAGCTCCAGAGCGCCTCACAAAAGACATGTAAAAATACGATGCAGTATTGCCTTTGGGGACAACTGACGATAGCTCCACCTGAAACCATACACCTGCTGTAAAGGCCCTTACATGACATATTATTTCAAATATGAATTCTATTACACCAAATGTATGTTTTCACATACTTGTGGAATGAAACAAAATGCAAAATATTACTTTATTGTAAGAGGTTTTTTTGCAGAATTTAGATTGTTAAAATTACTTTCCAGTCCATAGTCCACTGACTATAGCTTTACATCCAAACCATGAAGCTGACAAAAATTAGTATAATATTAGCCACACTTCCTATGTGCCCTGGCTATACCCTGCTCCAAAACGACTGGCCAATGCGCCATGCCGTGACCGAAATTCCGTAGACAACCATATTGGGAAATAGGAGGTGTACTGCATAAATGGGTCTGTAGGGGGCATAGTGTAGCTGCATACAGGTAATAGATAAAGAAGTATTACTACAGGCCCCACACACACATACACTGACCTACTGAGCAGCAAAACAAGAGTTCATTAAATAAAAACACATTTAAAACAATACATAATACAAGCTGATGTCTTAGCTGCATAAACTGTATATTCAGTGGGTCATGTAGAGCTGGATGCAAACTACATTCTCAGTGGATAATACACGTGCCCAAAAAGCACTGGTTACGTTTGCAGCCATATGTAGACTGAGTCGCATCTTGAGCTTACGGTTTCTTGCCGCCCCTTATGATGGAAGAAGCAGAACAGAGGAAGAGGGGTGTTTAAGGGCGTGTTGGAGCAAATGCGACTTGTGTAGAATGAGATTCAGATCTGCTTGTCAAGAGGTAGGAAATTTGTGGGTACTCAATCACTGGTGTAAGTTAGAACTGGGGATGTAGATAATACGGCGACAGCAAAAAATGTCGACATTCAGAATGTTGGCACCATACTGTGGAGAATCAGAATGTCGACATGTTTATTAAGTCACCACAGTCATAATGTTGACAGAATGCCACCACCACTGGCACTAGTGCCGTCGGTCACTATATTAACAATAAATAAATAAATAAAACCCACTGGCACTACCGGCAGCAGTACAGTAAGAATAAAAAAAAACAAAAGAACGCCAGGACTAAATTTTATATATAAAAATCATTGGTCTGTTTGTTTGTCTGTCCGGTTATGCATTTGGACACCGCTGCACCGATTTGGATGAAATCAATGCGAGGTGGTCCAGTTAGATTCTGGACAGGTTTTAGGGGAGTTAGGATCACGGTTGGACCTCCCGTTGCTCTTGTGTAGAAATTTGATCCATGGAGACTGTTCTGAGTCTTCCACTGGATGGACTTGGATGAAAACTTCCCTGACTGGTAACATTGGATCCCAGAAGACCAACTAGGGGGTTTAGGTCCTGGTCGGAGCTCCTGTTGGTGTACGCTGGGCAGAACTTTGACACAGGGACCCTGTTCTGGGCCTTCAACTGGATATATTTGGATGAAATCTTAGCTGCTAATTATTTTTAAAATGTTGACAGTTATATCCAACTCATAGATAACTTAATAACTTGAAGATTTATATTCGGGCAATGCCGTGTACTTCAACTAGTTATCTATAAAGAAAGAACTAAAATCGCTGGCACTACATTAACAAAAAATAAATAATACATTTTTAAAAAAACAGTGTCACCCCCCCACCCCCATCCAGCTTCATAAACTGTAGTGCTACCAGCTTAGACTGGCACTAGCAAGATCGGGGGGCAACAAGTATGGGGTACCGCTGATTTTACTAGTACCAGTGCTAGGATTTCTCAGCTAAGGCTGGTGATACTTTAGCAGGAAAACCCGCATCATGGGGTCCCCCTGCCATAATCACACACAGATCCAGCACAGGGCTGGTTTCTCTAGGGAGATGGGTGGCGCAAAAAAAAATGCAGACTCCCCCTAGGGGTACCCAGCCCCATGCTGGGGAGTGGGTGTAGGGTAATAATAAAAATAAATAAAATTAACAGTAAGAGTAAACCATTTTGTCCCTGGTGCACTACACATCCCAGCAAGCCCAGGATGCCATTAACTGTTTGGGCATGCTGCCAGAGCATGCTGCACTTGGGGAACCACAAGTGCCAGCATGTCCTGGCACCCCGGGCCCGTTGGGACCTGTAGTTCACCAAGACAAAATGTAAATAAAAAACACACCCTAGTTTTAAAATTAAATTTATGTGAAGTAAATAAAAACACCCAAAGTAGTACTCTACATCTAGGTCATTATCTGTAATAATTCAAATTATCCATGCGTATCTTGGAAATTAAACCAAAATAAATCCAGGGACTGCTTTTCAAAATATAAAAAACCCTCATCGTACCTACAGTCCATGCTTGTCTTTGACGATAAATCCAGGGACTTCCTGCTTTGCAAAATAAAAAACCATTTGGAACGACGCTAAACTAGCTCCGTTCACCAGAGCTCCCGGCGTGTAATGAGATAATTATTCAGCTAGGGCTTGTTATAATATGTGGATTTTCCACAACCTCAGCGCTGAGGTCAAATCCCCATGTTATCAATAAGACTAGCTTGCGCCATGATGTCATGCCAGAGGCATGTGGCACTACCAGTAAGGATTTTCACTTCTAAAATGATTCAAGACATCCAAACAGCCATGGAGAATTGTTTCACCCATCTTTAATTAAAAAGCCGCCTTTTTATGGGTGGCCTACCAGAGCAGTTTACCTTGTGTTCCATGTAGAATACATCCCCACTTTGTAAGTACAACTTCCTCACCTGGGTCACTAAGGAATCCCTACCAGGTGATCATAGTGTCACCAGGATTCAGACTGCCTGCAGAGAGGGGCAGAACAGAGGGCACAATCTGTGCAGCAATATATGATCACTTGTTACCAGCTAGGAGTCAATCACAATTACAAATGATCTCACAGTGCCGACGTGTATGGAACAGCATAACTAACATAAAATACCTGTAAAAGTAATTTAGCTATGTACTTTGGTTCATGGCCCTATAACTGCATTAGAGCAGTACAAATATTAGGAATCCCTACACTTGTAAGAAAAAGCACAATACATTTGGTGGTACTTTTAGGGTGGAGCTCTACTTGTTAGATAGTAACTGTGAGGTCATTCCATGGGGTATAGTTACTAAACTGCGGGATTGAAAAAGCGGAGATGTTGCCTATAGCAACCAATAAGATTCTAGTTTTCATTTATTTAGTCCATTCTACAAAATGACAGCTAGGATCTGATTAGTTGCTATAGGCAACATCTCCACCTTTTTCAATCCCGCAGTTTAGTAAATATGCCCCCATATATTTTCCTTTATCTCCCCTATTCTTTTCTGTCCCCTTATACCTTGCTTAAATTTCAATACCAACTAATAAGTAAAAGTAACTGTTCTCCCCCAATTTTGCCTACTTTTACCCCTACAATGCCCATAAAATATAAATACATTTACTCCAGAATGCTACCAAAAGAAAGCCTAATCTGTCCACCTAAAACATTATAAAATTCAACATAGACAGAAATAAGAAAGAACATCTCCAAAACATGACATTTATTCTGTGGAGTCAGACAATGAAACTAGAAAATATCACCATCATTTGCAGCATTTGCAAAATCTGTTGCAGGATTATATATGGAAATGTACCTACAAGAATATGTTTATGTTTACATCCATAAACATGTAAACATAAATATTTTTTAAACAGATCATGTTCCTTGATGTCTAACATATTTTCCGCAAATCTACAGTATGATAATGCTTTGTTATGATGAAGCCATAGGGATGTGTGATGCACAGATGAGAGAGAGACAGTAGGACATACAGAACATCTTCTTCCCATATATATACTTACATGTAAAATTCTAAATATTTATTTTATAGATAGATAGTAAGCTGTAGTATGTTGCTGTCAGAATGATTAGGAATCGACCACATTACAAGTATTCTATAATATATATAAAAGGCCATTTATTTAAATTTGAATTATCGTGGTTGTAACTGCAATTATTTATTGGCAAACAAAATTACATTTTATTATTCTAAGGGGGGAATTCAATTGACCACATTGTTCTCATGAACAACGTGACCCACGCATTATTACCATTAGTACGGTATTTTAAATGCTGATTTTTGCTTGCAGCTCTGTGAGCCTATTACCTAACGATAATAGTGCGCAGGCTGCGTTGTTCGTGAGAACAATGCAGTCAATTGTTTCCCCCCCTTCCCCCCTAAGAATAATTATTTTCTAGCACTTTTGTTCTGGTAGCGTCACCCTGAGAGAACAGCCATTGCCGTTGTACACATATTGCTGAGATATTGATAAATAGGCCTCCCAATGGATAAACACAGAGGTTATCACTGTGGTAACCTCTTAGATAGAGCGATATGATAACAAGCCTCAACAGTGGCGAAAACACCTGTTTTTAATTTGAAAAGTTTAAGGTATGTAAATGAAATAGCGTATGTTTATTAAAAAAAAAAAAGCAAGATGCATAAAGTAAACTGTACATTAAAAACCTTAATTAATATTGAACTCCTGTAAATAAGTCCATCTTGACCATCTTACCCAATTAAAACAATGTATTACCTTGAAAACTAATACAAATATAAAATGAATGTTAATCTCCCCTCACATCCAATTAATTTTTTTTTTAAATGACAATTAGTGTTATAATTTCTCACCCAGTGCACCACATCACCCTCAGCAGCCAGAAAACGGCAGAGAAGCAGAGGTATCATACTTTAGCTACATATCTTTTTTCCCTGAGTCACAGAAACTCTATAACCAAAAGTGAGAACCATAATGGCAGCCATTTTGCTGAAGCCAAAACTCATTAACACATAGGCAAATCCCCACAAAAATGGATCATAGTCAGCAGTCTGTGCTACAGTTTTTTAATGGCAGGAGGAGGAGGCCCGTAGCAGCTATTTCTACTGAAATCTCATGATTTTAGTGTATGGGACTCTTTGCCCTATGTAATAATCTGTGATCTTGTATAATTTCATATCTAAAAACATTTAGAATCCCGGAAGTGGGACAAAATAAACCCTGCCCCTGTTCTGAACAAACCCCACCCACTCCGCATTTATGCAAAACTCCACCCACTTTCCTGATAAGTTCCACACCCTTTGTATTCCGTGAGTCTGAATGCCCCTCCAAAATTGGGAGATATGCAATTTATGGACCTTAAGAATTTTCTATTTTGGATGGAGTTACTTTACAATATAGCAGTTCACACTTATGAATAGCTCATTTACACATGCCAAGTCTAATACCCCCTATATGAGCATAACCTGCACTCTACCTAAAGGCAGGCAATATGTGGTCTGAAATAATATTAATGAGAATTCAGTTTAATAATTGACTAAGAGCTAGTACATATCTGAGGCATAAAGCATTTTGTATTTTGCAATATAAAGACATATAATTCTCTCTGGAGCCTCAGTGTTTCTTGTGAATTGATAGGCTACGGTCTCATGAATATGGCTGCCTCCACGGTGGGTAGGTGACTGCTACACTATAATAATGATTCATCAAAGCTCGATCAACTTGTACCATAGCTGCCTACTCTCCCGAAATGTCCGGGAGACTCCCAAATTTTTGGGAGTTCTCCCGGACTCCCCGAGAGAGCAGGCAAACATGCCGGATGCAGCCATCTACATTGTTGAAAAGGGTGGGGATGGGGCTAAACCCATCATCGTGGTCCCCTTCCCCTTGCTGCGATTGGCCGAAATTGTCTGAAATTGACAGGGGCGGGGCCTAACGGGGCACCACGCGTGGCCACGCCCACTCGACGGACCCCCTCCCAGACAGTTGCCTTCAAAAGTAGGCAAGTATGACTTATACCCATGTGACAACTGAAAATACATACAAAAATGGAGTTAAACAGAGTAATCAAGTCTCCTATTAATTGATTCTATTATACATTCCGCTGTGGAACCCATGCAACGTTAAGCTAGTGGGAGTAGCTTGTTGATCAAGTACATACAGACAGATCAAATCAGAGCAATACTACTACTTTTTTGCTTTGGGTAAATACCACCAATAAAGGGAAACTTTTGAATTTATTTAACTTTTTTTTAAATGCAAATGTCCCATAAAGAATTGAGTGCTTTAAAATGTCTAATATTTATGTTCATAAGGCCCCAAAGGTACATTTTTAAGCGTGAATTTATGGAAACGATTGACAGCTACAGAGGTAGAATATGCCACTCAGGATATATATTTTGTTAATATACAGGTTTTTTCCCTATGATCTTTGACAAGATGTCATCATCTTGTTCCAAATGCGCTAAATCATGTAATCTCACACATTGTATAGCTGTGTGTGATTACTGTACAAGTTTCCTGGGAATAGCCCTGGGGAACTTTAAACACATAAACACACAATGGTGTATATGGATTTACTAGGTCATTTTGTTGAATAGCTTAATAATGTAATGAGGTAAACAGATTAGCAGGGTGAAACGGATAAAGAAATTGTTTATGTCACTTAATCTGTCAATTATCTTCAAAATGATTTGTAATGTAATGTAACCTCTCAGTCATACAACTAGTAGCAGTATTTCCTATGACTTTGTAGAAGAATTACTACTTTTCTGTCCCTGCGATGGTTTCATATTGTTTTTGAGTAGTGTAAAAAAAATTCGTGTTTTTTTGATCTTTATATTTTGCAATCCTCGTCTGCACACAGTGGAGGCAGCCATTTTGTGATTCGCTAGGAGTTAGTGACATCACTGACGCATAGATAATCAGCAGCTCATAAAATACCTGCCCTCTGAGTAAGAGCGGGACACACTTTCAGGGTTAAATCATATTGAGAGACATGTCATTTTTATATGGATTATTTCTAATTGAGTATAAAAAATACATAACAAAAATATGTAACATTTATCATTTTGAGGGGAATACAAGCTAATATTTTGATTCAAAAAGTATTGCTAACAAGCGATCTGTATAACATGTTAGATTTATCTTTTAGAAATTCTTTTGTCTTCGGCTTCGAAAAAAGCAGAAGAGCCATATATAGCAGCCATTGTAGACTTTGTTTTTTGGGGTTTTGTTAAATGTATCTTCCTCTCCTCACAGGTGAAATTAGAGGCCAATGGGATCTTTACTCAAAGATGACCGAATTGTCATCTACACCTGGAGCATACTAATGTGTGGAGGATTTTGAAATAAGCTTTTTAGACAAATTTGTTGGGATGCCTTGAAGGCCTTTATATTACTAGAGGGACATGCCTAGGGGGAGAGGATTCTATATTAATGTCTCCTTTAACAAGATTAGCGGGGGTAGATTCCAATATCTACTGTATCTGGCACTGGAAAAAATCAATGGTCAAGTGTTTATATGTTTTCTGTTAGGATTCCTGCCTAAAATCATCCCCACATCAGTGTGTCCCAGATGAAAACCTACCTGCAAATAGTAAAATGTTTAATTTTACTCCTTATTTAAGTTAAGTGTTCTCCTGCCCTTATGACCTCTTAAAGGGGAGCTAACGTTGGTGAAGTCATTGGCTCAAAAGAGTCTCTAAAGTGGACCTGTCAGCCTCACATAAAGCCACATTATGGCTAAGATAAGGATTTGTCTAGGTATAACATACTTGCTAACTTTCTTTAGTTGGCCTCCGGGAGCTCCTGGAGAGGGGGTATAGTGGGATGGGACGGAGGGCAGTGAATCGGGTCATTTTGCCCTGCCCCACAACGGAATCATTTTGCATAATTTTGGCTACCAATTTGCAGGATGCCGGAGACTTGCCTGCTCTCCCGGGAGTCCGAGAGACTTACCCGGAATTCAGGAGTAACCCGGACAGTCCGGGAGAGTGGGCAAGTATAAGGTATAACTGTTGTAAATGTTATAGCCTTATTTTATTTCCTTAATATTATATTCTGCAAAGTTGAAGTGCCCTGGCCAGCGTTCTCTGTAAGCAATATAATGGATATCTTCTATATCTTATTTGCACAGAATTCTGGTACATTTGTGAGGATCTGCGAGCAAGGCCTTATGCTGCACTTTGTATCTTCCTGATCCTTTGCCCAACACCAGGTCCTCCACTATGTTTATTGTGGAATGTAGGTGGACAAGAAGACATAAAAAAGAAAATGAAAAGGATAAAAGTTAATAAAAACAGGATAAATCCATTTATACGTTGCCTACTGAATAGTGTTATACGCGGCATGTACCTGGGTTACCTGTATTGTGAATACAGCTCTGGCTGTGAGCAGAGGGGAGGCAGGAAGTACTGAGCAATTAGAAAACTATCATTCACTACAGATACACTTTAAAAAGGCCTTAGAAATGAGAGCCGGGACGAATGTACAATGGTGCACTGTCCATTGTATAACATCCGGCAGCCCCAGCCAACATTCGTTATAAGTTCATTCCGTGTCCTTAAAAATAATGTTCCCAGATAATTGTTATCTATTGCTTTATTTTTGCTGCATACATGATCAGATGTGTGGAAATGGCTGATGAATACACAGAACATTTCAGAGGGTCACGCTACTGCTAGAAATTCTTCATGGGTGTCATGTGACTTGCAGAATTATAATGGCTAATAACTCTCAGGCCAGTTTTTCCCACAAAGTGGTAGAGGCAGCTGCCTCGGCCTGGAGGCAGAGTAAGTTCTGAGGCCAATTGTCTTTTTTTTTTGTTCAGATGTTAAAACTTTTTGTTTGGAACTCAGCTAACGCATCTACCTCGTGATATCAGTGCAGACCAGCATGGATGTCAAAGGGACTTGAGAGAGATTAAGGTAGAGGGAACAAATTAAGGGGTCTATTGAACAAAAATCAGTGATAGAAGAGAATTTCTCTCGTTGCACCTTGATAGAATATCTTCTATCACTGCTATTTATCATTGAAACGTCGGCGGGGCAGCTGCTCAGTTTCCTTGGCGACATTGGCTGGCAGCGGTAATCAAAGACTTACCTCGTTGATGGCCAGTCGAGGTCGGTCCTGTCATGCGTGAGCCACCATGACCTGATCACACATACGCACTGATTCAAAAAAAAATTTAAAATTTAAAAGAAATATAAGAAAAAAAGGAACAATTTTAAAATCATTTTAAATGGAAAAATGCTTTATTTAATTAAAGAAAGCATTTGTTTCTCTATAGTTGCTGCAATCACCATCTTGCGATCATTCTTAAATAATCTCATGGGGCCTGATTCATTAAGGATCTTAACTGAAGAAACTTCTTATTTCAGTCTCCTGGACAAAACCATGTTACAATGCAAGGGGTGAAAATTAGTATTCTGTTTTGCACATAAGTTAAATACTGACCATTTTTTCATGTACTTATTTGTACACTGAAATTTAAAGTTGATATTTGTGTGCTACATGAAAAAACAGCCAATATTTAACTTATGTGCAAAACAGAATACTAATTTGCACCCCTTGCATTGCAGCATGGTTTTGTCCAGGAGACTGAAATAAGAAGTTTCTTAAGTTAAAATCCTTAATGAATCAGGCCCATGATTTGCATGGGGAAGCTAGAACAGGAGGCGGCTGGCACAGACAATTGCTGGTGATACACAGCTATAGCTATTGCCAGTTTTGGGGCTTGGTAAATTGGGAGAAGCCCTATCTCTGGTGAAAACACAAGTTTTGACCGGATTTAGGGCTCTTCTCCCTATAATTAATAGACCCATTAATGCTACACGGATTCCTGATCTGACTGATAATACACACTGGTGTTAATGCCAGATTATTTTTGTCCCCCGCAAAAACTGTCAATTTTCCATCTTTGCTGATCCAATTGGAAAATAATGTTTTTGGCAAAAACACTTTATTTGTTTTATAATCAGAAGAAATATAAATAACCAATGTTAGGATGGGAGGGGTGTGAGGGACAGAAGGATAAACGACATGGAGTAAATTGGGCAAACAATGGGAGAGTGAATGAATAAGAGGGGGGGGTTTCAATTTAGTTACATGCCATTGGCAGGCTGCTATGTACAATTACAAAGATAATATATTTTGCAAATCAGCAAAACATTTAGAACATTTTAATAACATTTAGAGTTCAAGATTGATAGCAGGGAAGGTGGGGAGAAAAGGGAGGATGAGAGTTAGGGGGTTGCCCGGCCCATCTCACTTTAAGGGGGGGAATGTACCGCCACGCTAAAACTATTACCGTAATTATGGTAGTTTTAAACCGACTTTCTGCTCGGAGCTCAGGGAGCTGTGAGCAAAAAGCCGGCGTTAGAACTACTATAATAACGGTAATTACCTGCACTATTACCGTAATAATGGCAATAATGCGCAGGCTGCATTTTTTTTAACAGTTACGCGGCCAAATGAATACCCCTCTTTGTGTAATTAAAGTTTCTTTGGTGAGGCTTATCAAGACTGAGGCCTTGGAGTGGAACATACTTTGACTGGCCAACCTTCCCATGTATTCCTTCTTGTACTGATACTCTGATCCTTCACTTTATCACAGCATGAAGAGGAGCGCTCCGTCAGTACAGCAAGACAGACTTTTCAGATTACCGGTATTGATGTTCCGCAGTCAGTGTGTCATCTGGATAGACAGGAGCCCAGCCAATCAGGTGCTACATACACACCACACCCCATCCTAGCTGCTTGAATACTTGGAGTCATAGGACAACATAATAGCCACCTGTGGAACATACTACATAGTTTAAGCTGTTATCTGCCTTTACTCTATGAGTTTCAGAATATCTAGCATGGGACGACCATGTCGCCTCTGTAGTAATCTTTCTGATGCAATGCTGGGTAATGAAAGCTAAGTGTTCAGACATTTGTTCTGGTAACTTTTGCATAAAATACTGAACAATGCATGCTCAATATATTTTTTCATTTCTTTTGCTTATCCTAATAATTTGCTACTAAAATCTTATTATCTGTATAGAGAATCCTGTTGCACAGGAGAAAGTTCCAACATGCCGCAAAGTACTGAGGTTGGGGGCTGGTAGAAGTTATCTGGTATTACATATATTAGGTGATCTGGCATTATATTAAATTAAACATGTTACATTTCTAAAAATACAGTTCCTTTGTAGAATACAGTAAGATAAATTCTGTTTAACATGTATATTAAAAATACTCATTCACACGCAGCTCTACAGTGAGTCAAACACAGACGGGAAGAGACATTCTGTCACATATTGGTCAATGACGTCGTTGGACACTAGAAATGTGGAAGTGACTATTGTGACAAGTCTTTACTCCAGTCTTTTACAATTAACTGGCACATGGAACATTATGAAACAGAGTCTTGCACTATAAGAAACCCTGTTTAGCATTCAGTTTTACATTTCAGCAGAGCATGTTTAACACAGAAGAATGTCTCGGCACAGACAGTTCTCACTAAATTTTTAATCCATAGGTACAAACACTACTTTTAAAATGTAAAATTAGTCTTGTGTATTTCTTCTTTCATGGTCTTACCTGCATTTTAACATATACAGTACATCTATATTTCATACTGTCACAATCTGCCTCTGCTTGTACTGCTGCACTGCATCTGCATGCTGCTTTGCATCGGCAACTACTGCTTCTGGGACTATATTGGACTTTAGATTATTGTATTATCCTGCAGTACCTCTGATCCACCAGGGGTGCTGCTATTGTGCCTTGCCTCTTATAACTACCAGGGGTTAACCTGCTATACCACCTAATCATTTGCACCCGTTGTCTCCTTTTTTATACCTACCTCTCCCAGTTACCTTTGCTGGTCATTGTGGTGCTCACTTGTTTCTCCTGCTCCCCGGGACTTCTACAAGCCGCTTGCTGACATCTCTTTACCTGGTTTCTCTTCACAGCCTGTTCACCTGCACCAGTGTTCCTTGCTATTTACTTTCAACCTCTCTCTGCAATCCTTGTTCAATATCTGCAACACGCTGTTTGTACCATTCTGCTTTATCTGGATTATATCTGTTCAATAACTATCATATGTTTTCACCATATACCAGGCTCCATAGCTGTCATTTTCGGTTTTCAGTATTGACGTGTGACACATATTCTCTATGTACAGGTGGAGAAAAGTTTGCTGTACTGAGTGGAACACCAAGGCTAGGGATTAATCTCTTCATTTACAGCAGGCAGGCCCAAGGCCATCTTAACAACATCATGGGCCATCGGGCAAAGCAGTGCACCGGGGCCCCTACATATATATATATATATATATATATGGATATAGATGTATAGAGATACAGATATAGATATATAGATATAGAGATAGATAGATGTACTTGCTCAGTGACCCTTGAAGGTTTTTTTGCAGGTTTTTTCTTTTGCAGGATTATTTATTCTAATTAGGAGCCCTGCCTATGGGGCCCCCTGGGCACCTGCCCATCGTGCCCAATGGAAAAGATGGCCCTGGGCAGGCCTAAGGTGGTGGGGTCAGGAACCATACAGTCATTCTTGTTCCCACAATCATCACAGGCGGTGTTTAATTGAAAGTCGTATGTTAAATAAGCCATGTCCATCCGGATTTGTAAGAGGAAATCCCTGTGATGTCACATGATGTTCATGCAGGGTACAAAGGCTCTAGTAAATGTATGGGAGACCTGACTCAGACCTATGCAAAGCATTGATAACAAATCAATGCAAAGTGGCTGTACAGATTACTATTAGATATAGTTAGAATTGGTGAGATTTACTGACGTCTCCGTTGATCTATTTGGAATATACTTTTACTAGCCAGCCCACCCATGTAACCCTTTGTGTACTGAATGCTGACAGGGGCGGATCTAGAGAATTCTTCTACCCGGGGCGATTTAGGGGGGGGGCAATTTAGGCCCCGCCCCCTTTTTACATCTGAGGCTGCCGGCGGCTGCATACTATGTGCAGGTCCGTTCAGCAGTGACAGGTAGTGATAGTGTGTTTAAAACACAATCAGAGCAGCCGGGCAGCACACTGTCCCTGCCTGTCACTGCCGAACGGACCTGCACATAGTATGCAGCCGCCGGCAGCCTCAGATGTAAAAAGGGGGCGGGGCCTAAATCCCCCCCCCCCTACATCGCCCCGGGTACAAATATTCTCTAGATCCGCCCCTGGTACTGGGCGCTTAGAAGATTGAATGAGTGACAGAATGTCAGCATTCAGCTGCTGCTCCTCCATGTTTGTAATGGGCTGGGGGTGTGGTGCTGGGATATGATGTCACAGCTCACAATCCCCAGCACAAAATATGTAGTCCTGCCCCAGCTCCACATTAGGTAAGGGGAAGGGGGGCACTAGCTCGTCCGTAACTCACACACCGGCCCTGGCCCCACCCCCTTGTCAATTTAAACTTTTCAAGTTATCTTTGCCTATTTGATTCCTGAAAGTAAGGAGAAGTCAGGGCAGCCTTTATGACATGTATTTATTTTTATGTGCATTGTGGATTAGTTGGTTATGGATGCACTAGGCTCCCCCCTCTCCTTACCTAATGTGGAGCTGGGGCGGAGCAGCAGATTTTATTCTGTGGAGTGTGGGCTGTGACATCATATCCCAGCGCCACAACCCCAGCCCATTACAAACATGGAGGAGGAGGAGCAGCTGAATGGTGTCATTATGTCACTCGTTCACTCCTAAAAAAATAAACATTTTTCTGGTTTGGACATATGATATAGTGTAGTAGTACAGTGTACTATAGTGTAGTGTTGCAGGCAGGGGCGGATTGGCCATTACCTTTACCGGGAAGCTCCCCGGAAGGCCGCTGGTCTAACGAGGCCGCCTTCTATTTTTTTATTTTTTTTTGGGTGACCCAGCGCGGCCGGAAGGAGGGCAACAATCCTAAAATTGGTGGTCAGTTGTAAGCACCAGGCAGCCTCACGCATCGCGAGGCTGCCTGGTGCTGCAGCACTGTGGGACCTTCAGCACTGTGCACCGATCAGACAGGAAGCAGGAAGTATTCACTTCCTGTCTGTCTGATCAGGTCTGCGGAGCAACGCTGCAGAGCGCGCCGGCCCTGATACTTAAGGTAAGTGAGAGGGGGCTACATATGGGAAAACTATATGTGAGTGGGCTACATATGGAAAAACTATATGTGAGGGAGCTACATATGGGAAAACTATATGTGAGGGGGCTACATATGGGAAAACTATATGTGAGGGGGCTATATCTGTGAAAACTATATGTGAGGAGGCTATATCTGTGAAAACTATATGTGAGGAGGCTATATCTGTGAAAACTATATGTGAGGAGGCTATATCTGTAAAAACTATATGTGAGGGGGCTATATCTGTGAAAACTATATGTGAGGGGGCTATATCTGTGAAAACTATATGTGAGGGGGCTATATCTGTGAAAACTATATGTGAGGAGGCTATATCTGTGAAAACTATATGTGAGGAGGCTATATCTGTGAAAACTATATGTGAGGGGGCTATATCTGTGAAAACTATATGTGAGGGGGCTATATCTGTGAAAACTATATGTGAGGGGGCTATATCTGTGAAAACTATATGTGAGGAGGCTATATCTGTGAAAACTATATGTGAGGGGCAGGGCCGGAATGGCCATCTGGCACTTCTGGCAGATGCCAGAAGGGCCGATGGCCAGATGGGCCGGTTGCTAGCTGGCCGGCCCCATCGCTCAGCACACAGACTGTCATGCCAGAATTCAGCATGACAGTCTGTGTGCTGAGCAGTGGGGTCGGCACTACACTTACTTCCTGGTGTGGTTGCTCCTCCCCTCTCTTCTATGAATGGCTCTGGAGATGTCACATGGGACGAGCACCATGTGATAGGTGCCGTCCCATGTGTTAGGAGAGACTGTACAGCGCGCTGCGGAGCGCACAAGGTAAGAGGGAGGGGGTAGTTTGTGTGACAGGGGAGCTATATGTGGACAGGGGAGCTATATGTGTGACAGGGGAGCTATATGTGTGACAGGGGAGATATATGTGTGGCAGGGGAGCTATATGTGGACAGGAGAGCTATATGTGGACAGGGGAGCTATATGTGTGACAGGGGAGCTATATGTGTGACAGGGGAGCTATATGTGTGACAGGGGAGCTATATGTGTGACAGGGAAGCTATATGTGTGACAGGGGAGCTATATGTGTGACAGGGGAGCTATATGTGTGACAGGGGAGCTATATGTGGACAGGAGAGCTATATGTGGACAGGGGAGCTATATGTGGACAGGGGAGCTATATGTGGACAGGGGAGCTATATGTGTGACAGGGGAGCTATATGTGTGACAGGGGAGCTATATGTGTGACAGGGGAGCTATATGTGGACAGGCGAGCTATATGTGTGACAGGGGAGCTATATGTGGACAGGGGAGCTATATGTGTGACAGGGGAGCTATATGTGGACAGGGGAGCTATATGTGTGACAGGGGAGCTATATGTGGACAGGGGAGCTATATGTGGACAGGGGAGCTATATGTGTGACTGGGGATCTATATGTGTGACAGGGGAGCTATATGTGTGACAGGGGAGCTATATGTGGACAGGGGAGCTATATGTGGACAGGGGAGCTATATGTGTGACAGGGGAGCTATATGTGTGACAGGGGAGCTATATGTGCGACAGGGGAGCTATATGTGTGACAGGGGAGCTATATGTGTGACAGGGGAGCTATATGTGTGACAGGGGAGCTATATGTGTGGCAGGGGAGCTATATGTGTGACAGGGGAGCTATATGTGTGTGACAGGGAAGCTATATGTGTGACAGGGGAGCTATATGTGTGACATGGGAGCTATATGTGTGACTGGGGATCTATATGTGTGACTGGGGATCTATATGTGTGACAGGGTATCTATTTATTTGTGTGACAGGGTATCTATTTATTTGTGTGACAGGGTATCTATTTATTTGTGTGACAGGGTATGATTATAGTGTAACAAAAAATAACACAGAATTTACTGACAGGCGCCAATAAAAATGGGATCGACAAAGTTAAAAAATATATAAATCAAGCTCTGAATGACAATGAATACAAATTACCAAAAAAATAACCCCCAAAAAAAATATCCAAAGAATGACCTTTATGATTATAGTGTGTATGTGTGTAACAGTATAACTATAGTATGTGTGTGTGTGTGACAGGTTATGATTATAGTGTGTATGTGTGTAACAGTAAAACTATAGTATGTGTGTGTGGGCCGGTGTATGACCATAATGTGTGTATGGGTAGCTCTTAATATAATGTGGGAGGTAGGCTGTTAAGCTAATAGGGAATTGCAGGTGGGGGCTAATTATTGGGTGCTATTCTATTTGTGGGGTGAAGATGGGGGCAATTTAATAGTGGGGCCTATCAATTTCAGATGGGGTGATTGGATTTTTAATTTAATGCTGGGGTGCTTTGGAGAGAGGGAAATAGTTTTATTTATTAAATGGGAATACTATTTAATGTCAGGGCTAGTTGGAGGGAAATAGATGTATTTATCAAATGTGAATACTAGTACTTTAATGTTGTGGCTGCAGTGAGGCCTAATTTTAAAACATGGATGCTATATTGATTTAACACCAGGGCTAAATTTCATCTGCTCATTTTTTTCTCCAAATAGGGCATCCAACATTCCAGGATCCAGACAAGCAGCAACTGATCTAAAGACACCAGCAGCCACAAGTGGTGACCATGACAAGACAGGTAGGAGAGACCAGGACAGTCTGCCAACTGTTCTGAATTTGATGGGTGACTGTCCCACTCAGTCAGGATTTGGTCTGACTACAAGGACAGTTGGGAGATATGTCCTGCTTCACACTGTACTGCTTGTTAAGGCAGAACTGCGTGCACCTAACAGTAGTGCACACTGTATTGCCTTTGTATTTGTCAAAAATTTGTCTAATAGCCAAATTGCATCATAGGTGCCCCCCTGACTTAAGTGCCCGGGCCGCCCGAGCCTTAATCCAGTTGGTCAGCAGGAGGATCTGTGCTCCGTCCCGGACAGGGCACAGCCTGCAGAGCAAGCCGAGGAGCTCTAAGTCTCACGGGATTTATTAATCTCGTGAAACTAAGAGCTTCCCTGCTCACTCTACAGGAATGTCAGCAGCATCAGGAGCATAGATAAGTACAGTGGGCTGGGGGTGTCATAATGTATCTGGGGGGGTGGCGTAATGTGGATGGGGAGGGTCTGATAAATGTAATGTTTTATTATAATGTATGTATCAACGCACCATTTTTACCACGCCCCCAACATAATGTAGCTACACCTTTGGCGGCACCGCCACTGCACTGCGGCACACATTTTTTTTTTCCAGCTTATCAACAGAGGTGGGCCTGTGTGCTTTAAATGCCAGGGCTGATTTTTAGTCCCAGTCCGGCCCTGGTGAGGGGGCTATATCTGTGAAAACTATATGTGTGGGGGCTATATCTGTGAAAACTATATGTGAGGGGGCTATATCTGTGAAAACTATATGTGAGGAGGCTATATCTGTGAAAACTATATGTGAGGGGGCTATATCTGTAAAAACTATATGTGAGGAGGCTATATCTGTGAAAACTATATGTGAGGGGGCTATATCTGTGAAAACTATATGTGAGGAGGCTATATCTGTGAAAACTATATGTGAGGGGGCTATATCTGTGAAAACTATATGTGAGGGGGCTATATCTGTGAAAACTATATGTGAGGGGGCTATATCTGTGAAAACTATATGTGAGGAGGCTATATCTTGGAAAACTATATGTGAGGAGGCTATATCTGTGAAAACTATATGTGAGGGGGCTATATCTGTGAAAACTATATGTGTGGGGGCTATATCTGTGAAAACTATATGTGAGGAGGCTACATATGGGAAAACTATATGTGAGGAGGCTATATCTGTGAAAACTATATGAGAGGGGGCTATATCTGTGAAAACTATATGAGAGGAGGCTATATCTGTGAAAACTATATGTGAGGAGGCTATATCTGTGAAAACTATATGTGAGGAGGCTATATCTGTGAAAACTATATGTGAGGAGGCTATATCTGTGAAAACTATATGTGAGGAGGCTATATCTGTGAAAACTATATGTGAGGGGGCTACATATGGGAAAACTATATGTGTGGGGGCTATATCTGTGAAAACTATATGTGAGGGGGCTATATCTGTGAAAACTATATGTGAGGGGGCTATATCTGTGAAAACTATATGTGAGGAGGCTACATATGGGAAAACTATATGTGAGGAGGCTATATCTGTGAAAACTATATGTGAGGAGGCTACATATGGGAAAACTATATGTGAGGAGGCTATATCTGTGAAAACTATATGTGAGGGGGCTATATCTGTGAAAACTATATGTGAGGAGGCTATATCTGTGAAAACTATGTGTGAGGGGGCTATATCTGTGAAAACTATATGTGAGGGGGCTATATCTGTGAAAACTATATGTGAGGGGGCTATATCTGTGAAAACTATATGTGAGGAGGCTATATCTGTGAAAACTATATGTGAGGAGGCTATATCTGTGAAAACTATATGTGAGGAGGCTATATCTGTGAAAACTATATGTGAGGAGGCTATATCTGTGAAAACTATATGTGAGGGGGCTATATCTGTGAAAACTATATGTGAGGAGGCTATATCTGTGAAAACTATATGTGAGGAGGCTATATCTGTGAAAACTATATGTGAGGGGGCTATATCTGTGAAAACTATATGTGAGGGGGCTATATCTGTGAAAACTATATGTGAGGAGGCTATATCTGTGAAAACTATATGTGAGGAGGCTATATCTGTGAAAACTATATGTGAGGAGGCTATATCTGTGAAAACTATGTGTGAGGGGGCTATATCTGTGAAAACTATATGTGAGGGGGCTATATCTGTGAAAACTATATGTGAGGGGGCTATATCTGTGAAAACTATATGTGAGGGGGCTACATATGGGAAAACTATATGTGTGGGGGCTATATCTGTGAAAACTATATGTGAGGGGGCTATATCTGTGAAAACTATATGTGAGGAGGCTATATCTGTGAAAACTATATGTGAGGGGGCTACAGCTTTTTTCCTGCATTGCTTTAGAAATGACCCACTGTGTATTAAATCATCATATCTAGGTTTTCCTAAATGTTTCCCCAACCAAATTCCAAGTTCTAAATCCCGCCTACTTTTGTGTTGGCCCCACCTACATTTAAGTTGGCCCTGCCCACATGAGGCCACTTCAATAATTTTTTCCAGGGCCACTTTAAGTTCCCAATCCGCCCCTGGTTGCAGGCCTCATCCATCCAGGTACTGCCACGATCATTCACAAAACTCCCTCAGCAATGGATGCAAATCCATCCTCTGTACCTTAGTAATAGACAGAAAATAGAGCTCTGTGTCAACTTGTTGTATACAGGCCTCTTAAGCTGCAGGAGTGATACCTAATACCCTCATTGTCAGCTTTTTTTGTATAACATTCAATTGAATAGCATTTTGTATCCTCTCATTAGAAGTGACATGTTGATTAAGACTCTAATGTGACACAAATGGAATCTGTGTCTTTGGCACATGTAGGAAAAACAGTAAAGTCATGCTATATTTAGAGTGTGGTGACTGAGGAATTTATTTGGTAAATAAAATGTATTTTTAGTTAAGACGACTGAAGAGCCGTGAATCGAGTAGTCACTGTCCGTGACATAATAAGAATGAAATGCTTGTGTCTGAAGTGTTATGTTAAGAGACTGGTATTCATGTATGTCTAAGCCCTCAAGTAAATACAACAAAAGCTGAATGCATATGAAAATAACTTGTGTAACAGAGAGGTTCTATCTGTAGTAGCCAGAAGTCACACTGGGAGCCATTTACCACTGGATGGAGAATTGCAAATCTTGCTTGTTAGATTTACCACCTCTTAGGCAACTATACAGTCTTTGAAGTGATTTTTGTCTACTTATTGCCCCTTGCTTGCAGAACTTGGGGTTCATAAGAGTTTTGATTGTTTCCACAGTGATAAAGGGTTGGATTTTGTATGCAGGCAATTTTGGCTTAATTGTCATGTATACAGCATGACACAATCTGTATATATCTGCCCATTATCTAAGAAAACCTGAGCATCAACCATTCAGCAGCTCCAGGGTTAAATGAACCATCTTGCAGCATATATTCATCTGCAATACTTGGGGCTTGCCGAGAGTAATGGTGTCAAAATACCCACCATTTTCCTATAGAAGTGCTGGGGTCATGAGTTCAATTCCTGACCTTATCTGTGTGGAGTTTGTATGTTCTCCCCGTGTTTGCGTGGGTTTCCTCCGGGTGCTTCGGTTTCCTCCCACACTCCAAAAACATACTGGTAGGTTAATTGGCTGCTATCAAATTGACCCTAGGCCCTGTGTGTGTGTGTTAGGGAATTTAGGCTGTAAGCCCCAATGGGGCAGGGACTGATGTGAGTGAGTTCTTTGTACAGCGCTGCGGAATTAGTGGCGCTATATAAATAAATGGTCATAATAATAATAATAATATGATTATCCTGGAATTTTAAGGATGGGTGGCTGCCCAATGTTTCTTCATTTTTACCCCTTGATTTAAGATTTTGTTAAATTCTTCTCTATAGTTTCTAATTCAGTGTCTTTTTTTAAAAAAAATCTTTTTAATTACTTTATAGAAATCCGTATTTCTAATGGTATTGCGGGGCACTTACCTGTATAAAAATCCTTGCCCATTTACAATTACTTATAAAAACACATTTAAAACTCTTATATATAGTATTATCTATGGACAGTAGGATGTCAAGAGTCAAAGCACCAGAAGAAATATTCTGAAGGCCACTCACATTGAAATGTCCAGCTACCTTTAGTTGAAAACCACCAAACTGGCCTATCAGATCTGCACATGTGAAGGTAGCTCAAGCTCTGATACGTTTGAAATGACTGCATATAAATTCATGAAGAGTGGTTGATTTAATGTATTAACAAACCAAACCACATAGTACAATGTTATTATAATGCAAGATCCTGTTTTTATAGGTTTCTCAATCATGTGTCACGTATGAGCAGCATCCGTGCCATAAACTCTACAAAGTCTTTTTGAGCATCCGATGTCCCGATATCGTCAACCTCTTAACTACACTTGAAAACTACTTTTTCTGTGTGTTGGAGGATCAATTTCCAAACCATTTTTATTTTTTTTCTACCCGTCATGCTCAGAATTAGGGGCAGGCTGGGTTGGGGGCCAGGGAGGCATTTGTGTCACCAGGCCGGTCCCATAGTGGGCTACCCTGGGCTAGGTCACTGGGCCATCTGCATTTTTTTCCTTTAAAATGTTCCTAATAGGCTGCTGGGTTTATGTCTTGCCCCCTGGACTAAATTTTGCCAGCCCTCCCCTTCTCAGAATAGCACTAACAAGGTAGGTGTTGCTTCAGTCCTTTTTATAAAGTGGCCCACACAATCCTTTATATTCTCTTGTGGATTTTTGAAGAGAACCCTCAACCTGCTTTATTCACTGGCTAATCAGATCAATCTGGGCCCAACGTTCAGTGAAGGAGTTTATCATTTGGCACAGAAATCAATGTATATATTGCTGTAGATGAAAATCACATCACACATTTTTAATGATTATTATCTTTTATTTATAAGGCTCCACAAAAGGTCTGCAGCGCCATACATGGAATTTGCAGTAGTATACAATAACACAGACAACAGCGATCCATAATACATTACAAAAAACATAATTAAACTAAACAAAATTATAACAAAAACAGACATCTACTAATTAACAGACTATACACAGATAACTGGTAATACAAGTCAAGTTATTTAGGGAATGAGAGGAATGTTGATGTCCAATGTATGCCTGGGCTTAAGAAAACTGGGCTAGGGAGCAGGCCTAGTAGTGCAGAGGGCGATGGAATAGTAGGAGGAGAAGAGGAGGATAGAAGGTCCTGCTCATGAACAGTAATAGCCGAGGTAAAGGAGTTAGGAGGGCTGATAGGCTTGAATAAAGTAATTAGTTATAAAGGCATGCTTGAGGTATGGGAGACCAGAATCTAACCTGACTGGGTGTAGGAGATCGTTCCACAGGTGTGGAGCAGACCTACTTAAGTCCGGGAGACTGGAGTGGGAAGGGGTAATTAGTGTGGTAGTGAGGCAATGCGAAGGAGGGAGGAAAGAAGTGTGGGCAGATACGGAGATGGGGGGGGTGGTTGGCTGAGGACATTGTAGGTGAGGGCGAGGAGTTTAAATTTAATTTTGTAGGCCAAGGGGAGCCATTATAGTGAATGGCAGAGAGGGACAGGAGAGAAAAAGTGAAAGTCAGGCAGTGGTATTGAGCATAGACTGAAGTGGGACAAGGTGGGAGTTGGGTAGACCGGAGAGATGGCGGTTATGGTAATTGAGGCAAGAGATTACAACATTGTGAATAAGAGGTTTGGTTATTTCCACGGTAATAAAGGGCTGCATTTTGTATATATTCATGGACCTGGAAGCTGCAGGATTTGGAGAGGCCTGAATGTGAATACATAAAAAATGTGACAGAATTGGAAGATCAGAACTGGCCAGTCAGAATTGTTAAATACAGATTCATATATATGCAGAAGGTTGGATCGGCCCAGAAGAACGATCCACCATATTTTGGAGACCAAGGATGCCTTGTTCTGTCCCTGTATGTACAATATATATTTTGAATTCTACAAAAATGAACAAATTTCCTTTTTCATTTTAATACAATTTTACAAAGGAATTGGTTTGTTTAATATCTATATGTTTCTGGTCCTATATTCTTCATTCTGTTCCCAGCAACTACCGATTTCCTCTGTAATATGAGACCGTTGGTCGGTCCCTCCTCCCTCCGGCTGGATAGGTGTCCTGTAATCTCCTGTATGCTGGCTTCGCTAGAAAAGTAATCACTGCCCAACTCTTCTTACTGCTCAGACATTTGCAATAAAGTGTGACAAACAAGGCACGATAGGACATGGAGGACCATGGTTAACCAGTGGTTTAGTGCCATCACAGATCACCCATTACCAGCTCTGTGTGCTAAATAAAACAAGGGCAATCCTCTATCAGAGATTCTTCGTGCAACAATCTTTAATTGGAAAGCCAAGTAGGCATTCTGCCAATCTGCATGTCAACCTCTAGGGGCACTGTTCCATTGGGCTCTATAGATATCAGCTAAATTTGTAGTTCATACAAGAAAGCAACATGGCGGCTCCCAGTCATGTTCATAAATGCAAATATACAGAGAAATAGGGTGTTCTGTGCAGAATAACTGAAGTCCTTATGTTGCACCAAATATTTATACAAACACACGGGGAAAATAAACCATGCATAAAAACAAAACAAATTTCCCTTTAAAATGATGGAAACGATTCAACTGAAAATCAATATTTTCAGCATGTAATAAATCCCTGAAAATTGTGAGATCTCATCGCATTGCTCATGTACCTTATGCTGCTGAGGTCTGACAATGCTCTGTTTTGTGTTCCATGCACAATGGGTTAATTATGGCCTGCGTCCCATCTCATATCTCTCTCTGTGCTGACGAAAAGACCAGTAGCAGCTGGCAGGAAATGGGTATGGAAGCTGACCACAGATAAACTGTAGGATGCTAAAGAGTTGCAGAAGATATACTTTGAGACAGGAAGTCAAGCTGTCAGGCCACAGAGGTTTGCAGAATACATCTGCAGTGCTATTGAAGAATGTGGCCCCCAGATAATGGTCAGGGACACAGCTGTCAGTTTGCGATGAAGTAACTTCAAGGAAGCCTAGGGCCTTCTGTGGTAATGTTACGGATGTTGCTGTTCGATAGGATAAAGGCAAGCTTGTCATAGCCGTGATATTGGTGCATTCAGCACTCTTTCATCAAATTGGTTTTTAATCATGTTTTTCCCTATGAGAGTAGCAAAAATATGCATAAGAAATATTCAGTGTATTGTACATATCTTATCTCTTGTGCTGGTATCCTCTCTTCATACATTCTCTTTAAGCTGATTCACAAACAGTCACAATGGATACAAGATAGTTCTGATTGCAACTGTAAAACATTTCTGTGTTCTGCTTGTTATATGGTTGGATAGAATACCCACAAGCAACATACAAAGGAAAGCTGGTAAAGATTAGCCCAAGGGGCAAGACTCGATTCTGCAGCCTATTAGGAACATTTTAAAGGACAAAAAATGCAGGTGGTCCAGTGACCCAGCCCAAGGTAGCCCACTAGGTGACTGGCCCAGCTGACAGATGCCTCCTAGCCCACTAGCACAGCCAGCCCCTGGCAATATACAAGTATTGAGGTTCATGCCAGAGGTGGGCGCAAAATGGGAGCAAATTACTCTAAATAAAAGTGCACAGGCAAACCGAGGGGGTAAGGGGGGGGGGGTTTCTAGTGCTGGAAACTCCCCTCCAAACCTGGGGCACTGTATAATTGTGGCTGGACCCTGCTCCCGCTTCACACGGCTCTGCTTGAAAAGGGAGAGCTGTGTGCACCTAACAGTAGTGCATGCAGCATTGCCCATGTATATTAATGCCAGAAAGGCGCAAGTCTGCATCAGCCCATTATACTATTATTAGTATTACTATTATTATACTTTCTTTAAAGAACGTTGACATTTTACACACACACAAATAAACTATAAAAACTGTTTTTTAAAAAAATGTAGCTCCAGTTACCCTATAGGCCCACGTAGGCACATGCCCACCCAATCTTATATTTCCTGCACTGTGCACAATTCAGGACTTATCCCTAAGGATAAGCAGCAGGATCTAAATCCCCCTGGAGTATAGGAGAACAACGCAATGGCCGTCACACAGGAACCCAGACATGGGCCGGTAAATTGGATGCCACGAACCGCAGCCAGTTTGAAGGTTGCAAAGGTAAAAAAAAATCTCCCAGAACAAACTAATGCCAATCCAGCTCTCACTAAATATAAGTACGAGTCTCTCTAAGCGCTGGAGGGCCTATCACACAGCACCCAAAGGAACAAAACTGTATAATGCAACCTTTACCTTATTACTTTTATTACTATTTTATTAGACGCTTCTTACACCTGTGTCCCTGCCATATATATCTGCACACCAAGTTATTACATGTAACTGTATCCACAGCTTTATCTCAGGATAGAATCCTTGGAAGTGACAGCCCAGTGCCCCACGCATGATTAAAACCCCTGATGTACTTGGAGATAAGATTATGAACACTGTGGGAAACAAACTAATGTAAATATGTAGTGTGCAAGTTGTTACATCTTAACCCCTTCAGGACCACCTGTATTGCCTCGTATGACCAGACCAGTTTTATACATTTTCTCCTCAGGCTGCTTTCACCAGGGCTAGCTTTTATTTCATAGTTAACTTAAGTAAATTTTTATTTGTTTGTTTTTTTTTTTTAGTACTTATGGTAATATATTAGGATAAGTATTATTTTATTTCATTCGGATATTACAAGAAAAAAAATCAGGAAAAAATGCACAGCCGTGGTTTCGTATCTTGTTCTTTTACACATTTATTGGAAACCCATACATATATTGCTACATTTATTCTAATATTTGTAACTTTCAAAGGGAAACCTAAGATTATGGTCATCAAGGGGTTGGTGTCTGCTAAAGGTAAATTTGTAGAAATAGTGGTACAAAAATTATATCTTTTTAGCAATTATAGGTTGATTTCCTAACCACTGAATTTATCGACAACAAATCATCAGTTTACCAAACCTCTGAAAGAGTAATCCCAAGACATCACACTTTCACTGAAATTACTGATTTCTCAGTAATATAACTAGTGAGACTAGGAAAGATTGATTTAGGTAAAGGATCTTGGAAATCGCCAACAATAAACTCACTGGTTTCAGACACTGTGATTAATTTAAAACCAGAGACAACAACTTTTATGCATGCGCATTGAAATGAATAGGTCCATTAATTCCAGTGCTTTTACATGGTGCATTTCATTGAAATGAATGGGCACATTGAAATCAATGCAAAAAAGCTGCATCTATGTAGCGTTTCATATTACTAGTCAAATGGGCTACTTAGGGACAGGGGAGGGCTGGAAATTTTTAGCCCGGGGGGGCAAGACTAGACTCAGCAGCCTATTAGGAACATTTTAAAGGAAAAAAAATGCAGGTGGCCCACTGACCCAGCACAAGGTAGCCCACTATGGGCCCGGCCCGGGGAGCAGATGCCCCCCTGTCCCTCAGCCCAGTCTGCCCCTGCTTAGAGAAAACTCTAAAATTTAGAAACAATACTGGAGGTGTCAGATGTATTCTAAATGGTCCTGCAATTTTGGGGGATTTTTTTTGTGTTTCCTTACCCTTAGAGCGCCTCAGCATTATTCTTCTATTCTTCTCCCCCACATCAATAAAGATTTGGAAGTCTTTAAGGAAGTGGTTAATTCATTTGTTACCATTGTGGTAATGCTAAATATTGAAAGCTTGTTCAGCATATATCGGAAGCTTCCAATATTCAGCATAATCAAAGTGTTAACAAATGAATTAACCACTTAATTAAACTCTTCCTGGGGTAAATATATTGTGCTCCGATTTCTGCAGCTCTCCGATTTTCGGCGAGTTTGACAGCTAAATTTAAAACGGCAATGTCTTTAAGGGCAAGTTTTGCCCTTAAAGACATTGCTGTTTTAAATTTAGCTGTCAAACTCGCTGAACATCGGCGAGTTGCAGAAATCAGAGCATAATACATTTACCCCCTAATCTCTATTGATGTGATAGTAAATCAATAAGTGATGCTGGGGTGTTCTGGGAACATGGGGAAAATGCAGGATCATTTGGAATTCACCTGACAATATCAGATTTCAATATGTCAGACTATTCTATAACTAGCCCAGTTCAGTTTTAACAGAGAACCCCATAGATGGAGCTTTCCCAATCATTTCAGTGGGATTTCTACAGGCAGCACTTGGCACATTGAAATGATTAGGGGCTTCTCGGACATTTTGGGTAAATTTGCTTTTTTAAATTGATGGAAATTGCTTAGGATCACTGAAACAAAGATTAGAGAGTTGTCTCTTTTTTTTATAGCTATTTTGATCGTTTTAATAAAAGGTTGTAAAGTCGACCTTTGGTAGATCTACCTTGTGTAATAGTGCCATAAAGGATGTGAGATTAATTGTGTGAGCCCCCCCTTTTTTATAAACCCCTTTTTAACCCCCTAAGGGGAAACATTATTTTCATTTTTTATTTTGTCAATGACAACTAAGTTGATATTAGATCTAACGCTAGGACAGAGTCTGGGGAGCATCTGTAGTCTTAGTAGAACCAGGGGTTCTCTCTCCTTTATGTAAATTTTGCGATGACCTCAACAAGGTTCCAGGAGAGGGGAGAATAAGTGTTATATATCAAACAATGAGCAAGAGCAATCTCATGGCCAGTAACCATGTGTTACTGTCCCCCACTTTACCCAGGAACCAGACGCTGTCAATCACTGTACGCCAAGGGCGTTGAATGCCACTGTGTTGCTCTAAAACCAACAGTGCCCATTTGGGACATCATTGACAAACATTTGTGATGAGAACAAATTTTTGAAGGGCAAAGCAGACAGTGTGCGGTGCAAATACAGCTGACCCAATGAGATCCTCCGTTTGCGCAAATGCACCTACATTTCTGCTGGGTGCAAAGGTACACGGAGCAAAATGGCCACATTTGCAGAGCAGCAGTAGTTTGCGCAAGCACTGGAGAAAAGCTAAAGTGTTTCCACTGAAATACAGAAGAGGCGCACAGGTATGCCTCATTTTGCAGAGCAGAAACAAGATTTTGTTTTGCGGAGCGGGTTAATGTAATGAAATTAAAGAGGTGGATAGTGTGCATTTCGGGGGGAGGGATGTTCCTTGGTGTGTATAGCCATCCTTCCTCCACAAAAGCACTTAAATTCTGCCACACACAGAGCTGGTGGAAAATTAGTATTTACATATATTTGCTAATGAGATAACAAAAATAATGCCATATATAGTACATTGTGTATTAAAATTAATAATTAAAAAAGGGTATCCTGCCCCCCACCCCTGCAAGACTGCAAGAAAGAAAAGCAATGCACCCCCTCCTAGTGGCTGGCAGCCCAGAGATGAAAAGCTCTTCCTGACCCACGTCCTCCAGGTGTCAGGGTAATTAATAATGGTCCATGAAGTGACAACTTCACCAGCCAAGTGATACAAGTGATCTCCGACATCCATGACCGTTATATCAAATATGTCAAAGAAACTAATAATAAACAATCACCATTTTCAAATAAATGTAATTGCACAAATGACTCGACAAAGTATTTGTTCCCAAATCTGTCAAATAAAAAATATCATCTCTAGAGCGGTGGTTCTTTTTGTGCATTTGTATGTAGTAAAGACAGAGCAGTCATTTGATGGGTACGATATACTGACCAATGATCTGGTCAGCATGCTATACTCAGCAATGATAGTCTGAATTAGAGATGGGCGGGTCCGGTTCCCCGAGAACCGAACCCACCCGAACTTTGCCTATCCGAGTACCGAGCTGAGTAGCTGAGTAGCTCGGTACTATCTCCGAATCCAAATCGATGCCGAACGTCATTGTGACATCGTCGGATCTCGGGGCTTGGTTCTCGCGATACTTCAACATTATAAATACACGCCTCCACAGAAATCCATCGCCATTTGACAGAGAGAGAGAGCAGGGTGTAGTCACAGGCTGATTAGAGCAGGGACAGAGAATCCAATATTCTTCTTGCAATTGCTCTAACAAAAATCGCTAGAGAAGAGAGGAGGATAGAGGTTTATTATTTTTGTTTTAATATTTGGCACTCCACAGTGCTTTTGGGGTGTCCCCCATAATTGTGCATAAATATTTCTGGCTGTCAAAAGTCATATCTGTCAGCAGTATCTACCAACTAATTTTTAGCACTCCTCAGTGCTTTTGGGGTGTCCCCCATAATTGTGCATAAATATTTCTGGCTGTCAAAAGTCATATCTGTCAGCCGTATCTACCAACTAATTTTTAGCACTCCCCAGTGCTTTTGGGGTGTCCTCCATAATTGTGCATAAATATTTCTGGCTGTCAAAAGTCATATCTGTCAGCAGTATCTACCAAATAATTTTTAGCACTCCCCAGTGCTTTTGGGGTGTCCCCCATAATTGTGCATAAATATTTCTGGCTGTCAAAAGTCATATTTGTCAGCAGTATCTTACCAAATATTTTTTACCACTACAAGTGCTTTGCGCTCAGAATGGATTCAAAGCAGTCCACATATGATCAGAATGAGCAACCAGGTTTTGTCACCATTCCTGATGTTAGTGTTCCCAGTATGTCATCTGGGCAAGGCGATGTCAAACTACAGAGTGTTTCGAAATCAGTCCAAAAAAAAAAATTTTTTTTTTTTTACTGTGTTGAAGTGAAAAAGTAGTGTTACTGAGCAAAAGTTAAGTGCCGATAAAAAAAAAAATTGCCAACATGCCATTCTACACACGCAGTGGCAAAGAGAGAATGAGGCCTTCACCTTTGGCTATTAGTGGCAGATCCCAAAAAGTTACCGAGCCTACAATTGGTGCACAACTACTGTTACGCGTCAAAGCCGAGCTGCAAGATAACAGTAAGGCATTAGAGGATAATGTTTGCTCTGATTCACAAATGACACCAATCCCTGTGGAGAGTCCATCCAACAGTGGTATGTCTAATCGTGAGCATTCTGTTAGTGTACCCATAAAGAAGGGCCCTTTCAGCAGTTCTGCTGATGTGCACCTGAACAGCCCGAGTGTAGCCGGTGATACACAAATTGAGGATGCCACTTTGGAAATAGAAGAGGATGAGGGGGAGATTTGTGGAGGTGACGAGGGTGCTTTTTTTTCTATTTTACTACAAGTGGATGGGGGAAGGGGGTTTGATGCAGACATATACCAAACTGTCTTTGTCCATTTCTTTGTATATTCGAATTTCTAGTTCCACAGTCTGTGCAGGCTGCTTTTTTTATATTCAACTACAAGTGGAGGGCGGGGGGGGGGGCATTGATAGCCACCAAACTACCGTGGTCCATTTAATTTTACTTTCTAGTTCCACAGCCTAGGCAGGCTGCTTTTTTATATTCAACTACAAGTGGAGGGCGGGGGGCATAGATAGCCACCAAACTACCGTGGTCCATTTAATTTTACTTTCTAGTTCCACAGTCTGTGCAGGCTGCTTTTTTTAAAATTCAACTACAAGTGTAGGGTGTAATATACACCCAAAGATGATGGCTACATTGCCAATAATCAAAGATGGAGGGGGTAGACAACCAGGTTTGTCTGTATAATTTGCAGACAAGTGTTCGAATTAAGGACGGCTTACCAGGGATTAAACTGTTTTTTTCATAATTTATTAGCTTCAGAATTACCTCACTTATCTAAGAAACTGGTGGAGCACTAAATTAGGTTATTTTAGACCAAAAAAATTGTATTTTTTTCGAAAATAGCAAAACAAAACCAAACAAAACCAAAACCAAAACCAAAACACGCAAGGGCGGTTTTGCAAAACCAAAACCAAAACACAAAGGTAATCCAGATCCAAAACCGAATACAAAACCAAAACACGGGGGTCAATGACCATCTCTAGTCTGAATATGGTATATTATGCCTGATATACTGGTCATGATAATAAAAAGCTGCATATTTTCTTTTTTTAGGAACAGACAGCTATAAATTCTGCACTCGGCTTCTCCACTATCTTCATCAATCACTGGATCTCATTGTAGTTTACTTGTAAGTAAAGGGTCAAATTTAACCCTTTGTCACCAATGCCAAGTTATTCAGCACACTTCCTGCCCTTCAGTAACACACTGTTTTAAAATAGAATAACTCTAAATAGATGCATTTCGACACAAACACCTCCGATAGCAGCACATTATTATCTTCAAAAGCGATAGCATTACCGTCGGAAAATGTTTCACACTCAGAAATCTATGTTCTTAAACACTATTAGTTTTGCAAGAAATATAGGGCAGATTGTAGGTAACATAAAGAGTTAACATTTAAGCCTATGTTAATTTGACCCCTGTCAATGTCACCGATTTGGCCAGAAACTCAAGAAAACTGCTGTACAAAGCAACAAAATGTACAAGAGAGAGTTCATGAAAGTTGCCTTGGTCACCAACCATGCAGTGTTTTCAATGCTTCATTGCATGATACATTATTTCAAGATTGTGATCCTTTAAAGGCTGGGGAGGGAACCAAGGAATAACAGTCTTGTGTTCTGAATTACAAGCATGTAACAGAAGTCAGTGTTTAATAATATAACCACAATGACAGAGGGCAACGACCCAGATTGAACACATTGTCCTCCTGACAGCTCTGCTGGGGACTGTAATTCGTTTCTGTCACACGGTATTATGCATTGGAAAAATGTACAATAGCAAGGATTCTGGTGTAATAGCTATTGCCGGGGATCACAAACAAAACAGCCAAATGTTGACGGAGAAATGTAAGTCTTGGCTCGGACTGGATAGGGCTCAAGACTTATTCAACTGAAATTCAGCCACAGCTATAATAATACTTTGTTCAAGTGCCTACACAATAGCTATATCCAAACAGCAAAATGTCAAATTGTGCTGGAATTGTGATTTAATAGAGTGTAAAGTTGGGTTTCTCCTAGGGATGTGCACCGGCGACTTTTGAGGTCTCGTGTTTTGTGTTTTGGATCCGGATTTTCGTTATTTTTGAGGTTCGGATTTGTCTCGCAAAACACTTGACGAAAGGTCTCGGTTTGGATTTAAGGTATTGGATTCGGATTTTTTTTGAAAAAAACATAAAAAGTTTAAAAATCAAGTTTTTGGGCTTATTTTCACTCCTAGGCTATTATTAACCTCAATAACATTCAATAACAAGCATTTCCACTAATTTACAGTGTATTCTGAACACATCACAATATAGTTATTAGTCCAAAACGTTGCAACAAGGTATCTTTCTGGACTGCGTAGAGGAGTGGGTCACCACAATATATATTAAAAACCCTGAACTTTTATGAATCGCACCAATAAATGTACCTGGACTGCGTAGAGGAGTGGGTCACCACAATATCTTAAAAACCCTGAACTTTTATGATTCGCACCAATAAATGTACCTGGACTGCGTAGAGGAGTGGGTCACCACAATATCTTAAAAACCCTGAACTTTTCTGATTCGCACCAATAATTGTACCTGGACTGCGTAGAGGAGTGGGTCACCACAATATCTTAAAAACCCTGAACTTTTATGATTCGCACCAATAATTGTACCTGGACTGCGTAGAGGAGTGGGTCACCACAATATCTTAAAAACCCTGAACTTTTATGATTCGCACCAATAATTGTACCTGGACTGCGTAGAGGAGTGGGTCACCACAAGATATATTAAAAACCCTGAACTTTTATGATTCGCACCAATAAATGTATCTGGACTGCGTAGAGGAGTGGGCACTGGGCACCACAATAAAATATATAAAAAACCTTCAACAGATCTGCATTACACTACACATACGGCTGCTCCTCCATCCTCTCCATCATATACATGTTGGAGTTTAAGCGTGTGACAACCTCTTGTTTTTGATAATGTCAGTGCATTTGGAATATTTTTCAATTTGCCCCACACCACTGAATGTACTTTATCTATGATACGCAATACGCATCTATCTATCTTGACTGCGTAGTGTGGTGGCCCCGGTACACAATTTGGTACCGAGGCCACAATATAATTAAAAAACCCTCCACGTGTCGGAATTCCACCAAACAAGTATCTGGACTGCATAGTGGGGTGGCCCCGGTACCCAATTTGATACCGGGGCCACAATACCTCCTCCAAACATGCTACAGACAATTCGTCATTGAGAGACCCCAGACAGACAGGGTCGAAGTGTTATTGTTTGACTTTGTAAACCCAAAAAAATGTCCCTGTTGCACATAGTCGTGCAATGAAGACTGACTTTTTCATTTAAAGGCACGATCTTTAAAGTGTAGTGTTTGTAAGTCTAAGTCATATTATACTTTTGGTAAAATTGGTTTATTTTGTTCCTCTTTATGGTAATTAATTAGTAATAGAATTAAAGTAGGAAATAGAATTAAATAGAATTAAAGTAGGAAATAGAGTGGTATAGAGTTGTAGTGTGGTATAGATAGAGTGGTCCACACAATATAATAATAAAACCCTCAACTGGTCTGAATTCCACCAAACAAGTATCTTGACTGCGTAGTGTGGTGGCCCCGGTACACAATTTGGTACCGGGGCCACAATACCTCCTCCAAACATGCTACAGACAATTCGTCATTGAGAGACCCCAGACAGACAGGGTCGAAGTGTTATTGTTTGACTTTGTAAACCCAAAAAAATGTCCCTGTTGCACATAGTCGTGCAATGAAGACTGACTTTTTCATTTAAAGGCACGATCTTTAAAGTGTAGTGTTTGTAAGTCTAAGTCATATTATACTTTTGGTAAAATTGGTTTATTTTGTTCCTCTTTATGGTAATTAATTAGTAATAGAATTAAAGTAGGAAATAGAATTAAAGTATGAAATAGAATTAAAGTAGGAAATAGAGTGGTATAGAGTTGTAGTGTGGTATAGATAGAGTGGTCCACACAATATAATAATAAAACCCTCAACTGGTCTGAATTCCACCAAACAAGTATCTGGACTGCGTAGTGGGGTGGCCCCGGTACACAATTTGGTACCGAGGCCACAATATAATTAAAAAATTGGGCATCAACTGTCACCGTTGTTTAATATCTGATACACCTAAATATGGACTGCACAGTGGAGTGGCCCCGGTAGTAAATTTGGTGCCGGGGCCACAATACCTCCTCCAACTTCCAAGTGTAGTGTTTATAAAGACACACAGCGTCGAAGTGTTATTATTAGTTGACTTTCTTAACCCTAAAATTGTCCCTGTTGCAAATATTCGTGCAATGGACAGTTACTTTTCTATTGAAAGACTCAAGCTTTCAAGTGTAGTGTTTATAAAATATAAACAACAATACAGTAGTTTTAGAGCACGTCAATACCTCTTGTTTTAAATTATGACACGGCATTTTACTTTTGGTTTAATTTCTTGAATTTTTTTACATTTGGTTTTACTTTTTGAACATGGCAAACGACTGTTGCTTGGTCATATAATGCAAAAAAAAAAGTTCCAAGATGGAATTGTCCTTGGGCCCTCACACCCACCCTTATGTTGTTGAAATAGGACATGCACACTTTAACAAACCAATCATTTCAGCGACAGGGCCTACCAAACAACTTTGGCTGAAATGATTGGTTTGTTTGGGCCCCCACACCAAAAAAGCTATTCATCTCTCCCTGTACAGACTAAACAGGCTCTACTGAGGCAAGATGTCGTCCTCATCCTCAACCTCTGATTCCTCTCCCCCTACAGTGTGTACTTCCTCCTCATCACACATTATCAATTCGTCCCCGCTGGACTCCACAACCACAGGTCCCTCTGTAGTATCTGGAGGGCAGTGCTGTACTTCATTGAGGAATTGATTATTCATTTTTATAAACATCATTTTTTCAACGTTGTGAGGAAGCAACCTCCTTCGCCGCTCACTGACCAGGTTCCCCGCTGCACTAAAAACTCTTTCCGAGTACACACTGGAGGGGGGACAACTCAGGTAAAATAGAGCCAGTTTGTACAGGGGCTTCCAAACTGCCTTTTTTTCCTGCCAGTAACAATATGGACTGTCTGACATGTCTACTTGGATGGTGTCAGCAAAGTAATCATCCACAATTTTTTCTATTGTGACAGCATCCAATGCAGCGAGAGTAGACATGTCTGCAATGGTTGGCAGGTCCTTCAGTTCGGACCAGATGTTATCAGCATCCCCGCCAGTGCCTCTTTTGGGAAAACTGAGCTTTTTCCTCGCAGCCATAGATGTGGAAGAAAATGAGGGTGGAGCTGTTGGCATGTCACGGTCCTCTTCAGAGGACAATCTCCTGACCAGCAGGTCTTTGCACCGCTGTAGACTTGTGTCCGCCGGAAACAGAGACACAACATACGCTTTAAACCGAGGATCGAGCACGGTGGCCAGAATGTATTCCTCTGACTTTAAAAGAGTGACCACCCTCGGATCCTGGCAAAGCGTACGAAGGGCTACATCCACAAGAGCTACATGCTTGCTGTAATCGCAATGGCTTACCAGCTCCTCCCTCACTTTCTCCAGCTGCTTCTGCAACAGCCTGATCAGGGGAATGACCTGACTCAAGCTGGCAGTGTCGGAACTGACTTCTCGTGTGGCAAGTTCAAATGGCTGCAGAACCTTGCACAACACGGAAATCAGTCTCCACTGCGCTTGACTCAGGCGCATCCCCACTCCTTTGCCTATGTCGTAGGTGGCTGTGTAGGCCTGAATGGCCTTTTGCTGCTCCTCCATCCTCTGCAGCATATAGAGGGTGGAGTTCCAGCGCGTCATAACCTCTTGTTTGAGGTGATGGCAGGGCAGGTTCAAGCTTTTTTGATGTGCCTCTAGTCTGCGGTAGGCACTGGCTGAATGCCGAAAGTGTCCAGCAATTTTGCGGGCCACCGCAAGCATCTCCTGCACACCCCTGTCACTCTTGAGGTAATGCTGCACCACCAAATTAATGGTGTGGGCAAAACATGGGACGTGCTGGAAATTGCCCATATTTAATGCCCGCACAATGTTACTGGCATTGTCTGACACCACAAATCCCCATGAGAGTCTAAGTGGGGTAAGCCACTGGGAGATAATTTCCCTCATTTTCTCTAATATGTTGTCAGCGTTGTGCCTCTTATTAAAGCCTGTAATGCACAATGTTGCCTGCCTTTGCATGAGCAGCCATTTTGTAGATGCTGCTACTGATGCAGCTGTTGCTGTTGCTGCGGAAGGGGATGCATCTACCCAGTGGGCTGTCACAGTCATATAGTCCTTCGTTTGCCCAGAATCACTTGTCCACATGTCCGTGGTTAAGTGGACAGTGGGTACAACCGCATTTTTAAGAGCACTGAGGACACTTGATCGTACTTCTCTGTACATTTTTGGTATCGCCTGCCTAGTGAAGTGGAATCTCGAGGGGATTTGGTACCGGGGACACAATACCTCCATCAACCCTCTAAATCCCACTCCACTGATGGCGGACACCGGGCGCACGTCTAACACCAACATTGAAGTTACAGCCGCAGTTATACGCTTTGCAATAGGGTGACTACTATCGTATTTGGTGGTCATGGCAAACGACTGTTGGACGGTCAATTGTTTGGTGAAAGACTTAGCGGTCTTACGACTTCCCCTCTGGGAAGATGACCGACTAACAGCAGCAACAGCAGCAGTGGCAGTAGTAGGCGTACCGCTGCAGGATTCCTCGGATGAATCCCGTATTGAGGAGGACTCAGTCTGGCTGCTGACTTGGGCTGCAGGACTGAATCTGATGGAGATTGTGGAGGAAGTTGACGAGGAGGGTGTTGCTGGTGTGTATCCAACTGGACCACGGGATTTAGGTGTCCCTGTACCGATGAGGGTCCTAGCCCCAGTTCCTGAACTAACCACTGAACTATGAAGGTTATTCAGGTGATGTATAAGGGAGGATGTTCCTAGGTGGGCAAGATCCTTACCCCTGCTTATTTGAGCTTTACATAAGCTACATATTGCCATACATTGGTTGTCTGGATTTGGATAAAAATAACTCCAGACCGAAGAGGTGCATTTTTTGGTCTTCTGACCAGGCATGACGATGGGCTTTTTCATCCCATGGACATCAGCTGTTTCCCCCCCTGGTGCCTCATTTACAATAACCACATCACCATCCTCATCATCAAGTTCCTCCACAGCGCCAGCTACATCATCAATAGCCTCCTCCCGAGCCACCTCTTCCCGTACAGTGATGGGAAGGTCAGGCTTGACAACCACCAACACCCTTGGACTCGCCTTGGGGATTTGTGATAATTTCTCTTTAGAAGGCAGAGTTGTTTGCTGTTTTGTTGCTGACAGCATAACTCTCTTCAATTTTTTGTAGGGGGGGGGAGGAGGAGGAGGGCTAAGATCCGTGGGTGAAGCTGAACCACTAGTCATGAACACGGGCCAGGGCCTAAGCCGTTCCTTGCCACTCCGTGTCGTAAATGGCATATTGGCAACTTTACGTTTCTCCTCAGATGATTTTAAGTTTCTCTTTTTGCTACTTTTTCTTAACTTGGGCTTTTTGGATTTTACATGCCCGGTACTACGAGATTGGGCATCGGGCTTGGAAGACGACGTTGATGGCATTTCATCGTCTATGTCATGACTAGTGGCAGCAGCTTCAGCATTAGGAGGAAGTGGGTCTTGATCTTTCCCTACTTTATCCTCCAAATTTTTGGTCTCCATTATATGTAGCACAAGATACTGCAGAATGTGTGAACTTGGTAATATTGCAGTACCAATGGACTTATACTGCTGGATTGGTTTTGCAAATTTGGTTATAATTATTATATATTTATTTTTTTTTAAAATTTTTTATTTTTTTTTACTTTTTTTTTATTTTTTAAAAACTTGGGAATAATGGGGAAATAACTATGCCCTTAGAAGCACAGAGCACAGGACACAGCACCACTGGACTGAACAGGACACGGCACAGGACCCAGCAGCACTACGGAACTCAGCAGGACAGAGCACAGGACACAGCACCACTGGACTGATACTGCAGAATGTGTGAACTTGGTAATATTGCAGTACCAATGGACTTATAATGCTGGATTGGTTTTGCAAATTTGGTTATAATTATTATATATTTTTTTTTTTTTTAAATTTTTTATTTTTTTTTACTTTTTTTTTATTTTTTAAAAACTTGGGAATAATGGGGAAATAACTATGCCCTTAGAAGCACAGAGCACAGGACACAGCACCACTGGACTGAACAGGACACGGCACAGGACCCAGCAGCACTACGGAACTCAGCAGGACAGAGCACAGGACACAGCACCACTGGACTGATACTGCAGAATGTGTGAACTTGGTAATATTGCAGTACCAATGGACTTATAATGCTGGATTGGTTTTGCAAATTTGGTTATAATTATTATATATTTTTTTTTTTTTTAAATTTTTTATTTTTTTTTACTTTTTTTTTATTTTTTAAAAACTTGGGAATAATGGGGAAATAACTATGCCCTTAGAAGCACAGAGCACAGGACACAGCACCACTGGACTGAACAGGACACGGCACAGGACCCAGCAGCACTACGGAACTCAGCAGGACAGAGCACAGGACACAGCACCACTGGACTGATACTGCAGAATGTGTAAACTTTGTAATATTGCAGTACCACTGGACTTTTACTGCTGAATGTGTGAACTTGGTAATATTGCAGTACCAATGGGCTTATACTGCAGGATTGGTTGTGAAAATTTTGTGGTAATTAAAAAATATTAAAGTAGTTTTTGGTATTTTTTAAAAAAACTTTTTTTTATTTTTTTAAACACAGGGGAATATTGGGGAAATAACTATGCCCTTAGAAGCACAGAGCACAGGACACAGCACCACTGGACTGAACAGGACACAGCACAGGACCCAGCAGCACCACTGACCTCAGAAGGACAGAGCACAGCACACAGCACCACTGGACTGATACTGCAGAACACAGCACAGCACAGCACAGCACAGCACAGCACTAAACAGCACAGCACAGCACAGCACTAAACAGCACAGAACTAAACAGCACAGAACTAAACAGCACAGAACTAAACAGCACAGAACTAAACAGCACAGAACTAAACAGCACAGAGGACCACCTAACACACCCTCCCTCTACCCTGATCAATGCCCGAGTGAAGATTGCGGCGACTAGCGGGGAATTTATAGGATCCGAGTATCGCGAGATCCGACAACGGGATTATGAGTCAGAGCCTCAGTTTCACTTTTGAATTTGGCGCCAATACCCGGATCTGTCTCGGATCCGACTCGGATCCGCAACGTTCGGGTGGGCTCGGATTTCATAAATCCGAGTGCGCTCATCCCTAGTTTCTCCATAAATAAAGATCCAAACTACAAAAAAGCACCTCAGTCCCAAACAAATATCCAAAACTACCCTCAACAGACGTCATCTATAATCTACAAAATGTCTTTTTAATGTCTGGGCCAAGAGACCTGTTCACGAATATCTGGGAGATGGACATCTTGGCTTGACCTATAGCAGCCCTCTCTCCGATAAATCAGGCTGGCTTACTGGTACTCAGCATCCCCCAGTCCTAGGCGCATAACCTCAGAGGTTTACAAGCGGCACACCAATGGACCCAAACAAGCAGAGAGGAGTAGATAGGTGCATAGTGTGAACAAGCTAAAGTTAGCAACAGTCAGGTAACAAGATAGAGAATTACAACTCCAACAAAATGGTCACACCCAAACCAATTTCCGCAGAGTCAGGGTCAGGCAAAGATCAGTACTCAAATGATCAGTTGGAATTGCACCCATGTAATATTTAAGCAGAAGCAATCTTGGGCAATAATGCAGGCCAAGTCCCTTTAGCACCAGACCAATTTTAGGGGGTCATATATATTTGGGCAGCACGGTGGCCTAGTGGTTAGCACTTCTGCCTCATAGCACTGGGGTCATGAGTTCAATTCCCATCCATGGCCTTATCTGTGTGGAGTTTATATGTTCTCCCCGTGTTTGTGTGGGTTTCCTCCAGATGCTCCAGTTTCCTCCCACACTCCAAAAACATACTAGTAGGTTAATTGGCTGCTATCAAAATTGACCCTAGTCTCTGTCTGTCTGTGTGTGTATATTAGGGAATTTAGACTGTAAGCTCCAGTGGGGCAGGGACTGATGTGAATGAGTTGTCTGTACAGCGCTACGGAATCAGTGGCACTATATAAATAATGGGTGATGATGATCTTTCTAAAAATGTGATAATTGGCCAATTTGGAAGAATTAAGTGTTCCATTTTGTCATTGTGACCATACCTACTCGACTAGCTCCGTGCAGCCTGTTCTGTCCAGATCTTTGGTAGATAGACCATGCTTTCATTCAGTAAGCAAAGTGATGGGTCATAGCATATGGGGACTCCATAACCAGTGGCAAATCCATCTTTACAAGCAGAATTAGAAGTGATATGATCCCAGAAGGTTATATAACTATTTTCCAACTACATGTTAGAAATACCTTGTCAGCAGTTTGCTTTGGGTATGTGTAAAAAGGCATAGTTCAATGGGTATGTTCTCCTGGACCTGTGCTACGTTGCCCTAATCTGCGTTCACTATAAGTTGCTGTAATCATCAGATGACTTCGGAAAGTCGACAGAGGCCTTTGGTTTACGGCTGCAGCGAGTAGCATTCTGCTCACTTTTCACATTATTGTTTTTATTTTGTATATTTTTATATTTACACATCCAGTGCATGGCATTAAAGTTATATAGAGATGGAATTAAAGATGTTAATATCTGCACCAAGGATTTCTTCTGTGAGGCTTAACCCTTTCCTCCTTGGTTCTGTGGGATAATGCTGGTTGTTAAAACTTGCTATGAGAATGTGAATACCTTCTGTTACTAACCATGCACTACTTGTAGGGAATCGGAGGTATACATCCGCAGCTTGTAGGAAAAATGCTCTAGAGGTGCCCATCCACTGCTTGTAGGGAATCTGCTTCAGAGGTAACCACCACCTGCATGTAGGGAATATGCTTCAGAGGTAACCACCACCTGCATGTAGGGAATATGCTCCAGAGGTAACCACCACCTGCATGTAGGGAATATGCTCCAGAGGTAACCACCACCTGCATGTAGGGAATATGCTCCAGAGGTAACCACCACCTGCATGTAGGGAATATGCTCCAGAGGTAACCACCACCTGCATGTAGGGAATATGCCCCAGAGGTAACCACCCACTGCATGTAGGGAATATGCCCCAGAGGTAACCACCAACTGCATGTAGGGAATATGCTCCAGAGGTAACCACCACCTGCATGTAGGGAATATGCTCCAGAGGTAACCACCACCTGCATGTAGGGAATATGCCCCAGAGGTAACCACCCACTGCATGTAGGGAATATGCTCCAGAGGTAACCACCACCTGCATGTAGGGAATATGCCCCAGAGGTAACCACCCACTGCATGTAGGGAATATGCTTCAGAGGTAACCACCACCTGCATGTAGGGAATATGCTCCAGAGGTAACCACCACCTGCATGTAGGGAATATGCTCCAGAGGTAACCACCACCTGCATGTAGGGAATATGCCCCAGAGGTAACCACCCACTGCATGTAGGGAATATGCCCCAGAGGTAACCACCCGCTGCATGTAGGGAATATGCCCCAGATGTAACCACCCGCTGCATGTAGGGAATATCTCCCAGAGGTAACCACCCACTACTTGTAGAGAATATGCCCCAGAGGTGCCCATCCACTGCTTGTAGGAAATATGCTGCAGAGGTAACCATACACTACTTGTAGGGAATGTGCATCAGAGGTGCCCATCCACTACTTGTAGGGAATATGCTCCAGAGGCTACCATCCACTGCTTGTAGGGTATATGCTCCAGAGGTAACCATCCACTGCATGTAGGGAATATGCTCCAGAAGTAACCATCCACTACATGTAGGGAATATGCCCCAGAGGTAACCATCCACTGCATGTAGGGTATATCCTCCAGAAGTAACCATCCACTGCATGTAGGGTATATGCTCCAGAAGTAACCATCCACTACTTGTAGGGAATATGCTCCAGAGGTAACCATCCACTACTTGTAGGGAATATGCTCCAGAAGTAACCATCCACTACATGTAGGGAATATGCCCCAGAGGTAACCATCCACTGCATGCAGGGTATATGCTCCAGAAGTAACCATCCACTGCATGTAGGGTATATGCTCCAGAAGTAACCATCCACTACTTGTAGGGAATATGCTCCAGAGGTAACCATCCACTACTTGTAGGGAATGTGCATCAGAGGTGCCCATCCACTACTTGTAGGGTATATTCTCCAGAGGTAACCATCCACTGCTTGTAGTATATATTCTCCAGAGGTAACCATCCACTGTATGTAGGGAATATGCCCCAGAGGTAACCATCCACTACATGTAGGGAATATGCCCCAGAGGTAACCATCCACTGCATGTAGGGTATATGCTCCAGAAGTAACCATCCACTACTTGTAGGGAATATGCTCCAGAGGTATCAATCAACTACTTGTAGGGAATCTGCATCAGAGGTAACCACTCACTGCATGTAGGATATATGCTCCAGAGGCTACCATCCACCGGGGGTTTCTGGAGGAAGACGTGTCTCCAAAGGTAAGTAAGAGCAGCAAATTGAGGGGCACATATACTTGGCATACTATGTATTTGTGGGGGCAACTGTGGCATACTATGTATTTGTGGGGGCAACTGTGGCATAGTATGAATTGGGGGCACAACTATGTGGCATGATATGAATTGTGGGCACAACTATGGGGCATAAGATGAATTGGGGGCACAATTATGAGGTATGATGTGAACTGGGGCACTACTGTGC